>NW_024581127.1:7897246-7972401 GCF_017639235.1 Corvus kubaryi | reverse complement strand
GGAAGGGGAAGGGGAAGGGGAAGGGGAAGGGGAAGGGGAAGGGGAAGGGGAAGGGGAGGGAGGGAGGAAGGAAGGAAGGAATTCGGAAGGAAGGAATTCAGAAGGAAGGAAGGAAGGAAGGAAGGAAGGAAGGAAGGAAGGAAGGAAGGAAGGAAGGAAGGAAGCAAGGAAGGAAGGAAGGAAGGAAGGGCAAACTATTGCAAAGCATACAAGAAACTAGGAGACTGGTTACTTCAGAGTCAACCCATAAAAAGATAAAATTATGTATTTGGCTTCAGTAGCATAAACTTCATTTGCACAGTTATACTTGAGCTTACCATCTGAGTCCTTTCAGCTTTAAACTCCTTTCAATATTTAGAATAAATCTAGTATACAGCAGTAGAATATTAAATACTCATAAAGAATCCTTTGGAAATTCTTCTTTCACCAAAGTGGGAATATTAACTACTAAAGAACACATAAAAAAGGAAAGTTGAATTAATTTCATTAAATCCATCTTGTCACAGAACAGAAATAAGCAAAAGCCTTTTAAACCTCCTAATATAAAGATGAGCAAAATCAGTAAAATGTTCAAACTTACCTTTTGAAGAGGCCTTTCACTATGCAAAATTCTAGACCTAGCCTCACTGAAGGATAAAAAAGGGACAGAAGTTATACCATGGTTGCTTACCAGTTCTTCACAGTTGTTTCCTTTTGCATAAATAAAACAGTTGAACAGTACATGTTATTTTACTTCTGGGGCTCAGTGAGTACTTTGGGGTCTGCATCTGAAGGAGAACTGTATGGTTGGCCAAATCAGACACTGGTCATTACAAAAGCCAATAACTTCTAAGGCACACCAGACTTCTCAAGAAGCACAGTTTCATTTAATAGAAAGGGAAAGTTATAAAAATAGAGGTTATGCTGCTCTGCCCTACAAGAAGTGTACCTGTTAAATGCACCTCTGAAGTGCACATCCCATGAGAAAACTTGCACTAGTTCTTGGCTTCAGCATTAAGGGTCATTGTTAATAAAATCACGCTTTTATTCAGGTAACCTATTATTCTCAAATAACATCTGAAATGACATCAAATTACATCCAAATGTATCTTTCAAAGAACAACTGGAGTCATACGAGATATCTCATATAGCATAATTTTGCTGGTAATGAGACCTATACACTAAATGAATCTGGCTTTTCCAAACCCATTGGATTCACAGTAATAACATAGCATAATGTTTTCCTTTTTCTTCTTGATTTATCTACATGCAACTTAACATGCAAAGAAAGTTGCCCTTCTTATTAAATAAATGACATTTTTTATTTTATTTTTTTTATTAACTGACGTTAATTTCAAGACCTGCAAGGATAACAGCCCATTGTATAAGGTAGTCAAAAATTAATTACAGCCTTCTTTTCTGTGACATGACTGTACAGGCATGATATTCTACAACCTGTTTTATTGGTGTTCTCTTCAAAAGATGTCCCACTAAGCTTAAAATTAAAGAAAAACAAAAATAGATCAAAGTTAACAGTGAAATGTTAACTGAATATTCTGACACAACTACATAGTCTTCCTACTAGAATCTGTTGATACTATTGAAGGCAAGTAAGGAAAATATTTTCTCTATAATAAGGTAATTAAATAAGAATAACACCACGAGAATAAAAAACGTTTTGTTCTCTGCTCAATTCCACATGCTATTTTTTATTCCAGGGATAGGACAGTGAGACCATAATAAAACCACACCAGCAACAGTGATCTCTCCTTTCTGCTTTATTAGGCTCATCAAAATAAATAAGTGAATATATGAATCTATCAAACTTTATGTGCCACTCAAATTGTGTTCCCAGTGAACTCTATTCCCATCATAAGTATTACAAACATCAAGAAGGAAATTTTTATAATTTAAAGATTCAGTAATGTTTCTTAAAATTAATTATTCATTCTTGATTTCTAATATTAGTTTTCAGTTACTAAAGCCTAATCCAATCATACTGTAGTAATGCAAGGCTTTCCCTTGATATCGGAGGCTGTTGCTTCACAAGATGCTCTCAGTTCCTCTGCAATAAATACATTTAACTCTTGATTTTAGCAGGAATCCAGCTCAGAAATCCAATTCACTATGATTCAGCCTCAAAGCAGAAGCTAACTCTCTAGTAAAATCTATAGAAGAAATTATGGAAAAGTGCAAAGCATCTCCTGAAATTTAAAGACATGAGTACAACACAACCACAGAAATCTCACTAAACTGAAAAAAAAAAAAAAAATTGATTTTATGTCTAAGAAAATAGTCAATTACAGTGGAACAAAGACACAGCTGACCAGAAGGATTATCAGCTGGGGGAAAGGGAAATTCCAGTAGATGTCTGAACAACCTCTCACACAGACAGTGTTTTTAATCACAAGGAGGGATATCTAGCCACTCCCAAATAAGTCACTATCTACATGAATTAGAGCTATGGCTGATGACCTGAGTTTTCACAGCTTTATCTAAGATATTTTAAACATTCCTAAAGGTTTGGTAGACTTTATTTTCCAAGGATAGGTAATTTTTCAGATTTGTGTTTCCTGTAACAGAAAAATCTCAGGGGGAACCTTTCTTCACAGACTTATTATTTTGATCATATTAAATCAAAGTATAATTAATTTGAATTGTTCTTTCCTTCTCTTCTGCAGACCTATATCTGTGTCTTAAACATTGATCACAGGGTAAGGATATAATTGAGTAACTTCCCAAAATAATGTATATTTGGCAGGCATAACTAACTGGGAGCAGATCTAAAACATGAGGGGAAATCTCAGAACCCTGTAAATTAAGATAATAACAAGGCAGAAATCAAAAATTAAGCTATAAATTTTTGCATTCCAACTTGAAACTTGAGTTCCAGTTCCATCCAGATATGATGAAATTTTTCCAGGTCTGTGGAGCTTTAGCTGACAGATTAATAAAGGAAACAGATCTTTTCAGATTAAGTTGTTTACTTCATTTGATTATCACAGATTACATTCAGAAATTAGTAAAACTGTCACTGTTTAAAAAAATAAATTCAGCAGAGATTTGCTTTTTGGATAAATACATATCTATCCACTTTCTTAGGTCAGGACTATAGTGAGTAAATACTGAACAAAATTCTGCTTATGACCACTTCAGCACAAGCATAAGAACAAAGATCATGTGGAAACAATTAAATCTTTGGCTAATATTGCTTAGACATGTACTGCTTTAAAATCAGACTTTCAAGATGGCTGCCATAGATAACATTGCATGTAGTTGAAGTGGGAAGTTGTGCACTTAGTTTTCGTCATTCTCTTGGTGCTGAAAAACTGAGTGAAGAAAACAAGCTTAAAAAAAATAAAAAGGGAGAGACTGGACAAGATACACGTATTAATTCTTATCTTTCTTAATCCCTGTTCCAGTTTACCACAACAGCTGGAGGTTCAGAATCTGAATCTAAGAGACCCGATAATCCTAAAAAAAAAATAGGGAAAAAAATGAATAATCTTTATGAAGAAAGTGAGCATACAGAGGGATAATGTTCAGGCTCAGATAAGCATGGACTGTGTTGTGCTAACAAGGGGAAAGAGAAGTGAGGATGTTAAGGCACTGGGGCATCTGTGATTTCTGTTCTATTCAATTGGCTTCCTTTCCTCTGTCACGGGAGAAAAGCAGCCAACAGTTTCAGAAAAGCAGCCAACAGTTAAGCTAGTCCTTTACAGAAGGACCATATTCCATGAAGTGGGCAAAAAAAATACAATTATTCAAACAATACCCCCAGCAGAGAAATGCACCTCGCATTTTCATTCTCCATCTCACCAATAGAAAAATATAAATGTGAAAGATAGAAATGTCTCATTTTCTGAACTTTATTTACATGCAACCAAATCTTTACAAAGCAAGGTGTTTTAGGAGAATAAGGTGAGACAATAGAAAGCACTCAGAGCAAATTCCAGTATCAGCTACTGCTTTACACAGTTTAAGAGATAGTATTAATGATACTTTGCCTAATTAGACAACACAATAAAATAGGAATAATTCCTACTGGTATACTCTACTGCTTCTTATAGAATTAAATTGCAAAGCCATAACAAGGCCTGACCATAATTTCTAGAGTGAAGAGTCAATCTGAGTTCCCTTCAGCTCAACTTTCCATGTACCCAAGGAGCCTTTGTAGTCTAGGAGTTTCCAGAAACTCCCTGTCATGGACTCTCTGATCTCAGTTCAAGGTTTCCCTTGAGGTCAAGCCATGCAGGCCATCCTATTCTTTATGCTTTTGAATTTGCTGATCATCACACAGGACTATATCACATGGCCCCAGAAGACCATGCCATGGACACTCAAGCCATGGTGCAAGAATGCCCCTGGGGTATGCAGCAGCAACCCACTGCCATCCCAGCTTTAAAATTGCACTCAGTACTACAGTTTTCTGTTGGACACTTGCACTGCACAATGAGCTGAGCTCACCCTTAGCTGACTAATGCCTTTTCTGAAGGTAGACTCAATGATTTCAAGCAGGAATTCCCAAGGCAACCAGATGCTCTGTGTGGGGGAGCAAAAGCCCAGTCCTAGGTATGCATGGTCCTCAGACTGGGATATTTGTCTTCTGGCATTTAATTTCAGAGTGCACATCTGTGATTAATAACAAACGTTATTTAATTTAAAATGTCAACAATACTATTTGGGATTCAGGAGATTTTTGTGGGACGTTGTCTGAAACTGGTTCTAGGTTGCATGTGTTGCTGAAACTTTACATTTCTTCTGAAACTATGATGAACTTCACATGTAAATATCTTCAGAATATTATGAAGACCACCTGGTAGAGGGATTTGATTTTGGAAACATTTTTGCTGGAAAGGAAGCCGAATTCACTCTTGAGAGCAGGGTCTCTCATAGTGTTTCCTTTTCCTCTGAAATAATAGTATGAAGTAAAACCATTCTGGGAAGTGTCAACAAAAACTTAATTTGATGTACAAGGACTGAAAAGCCAAAGCTAGAAGAACCATGGGACAAAAAGGTGTTTACACAGATGCTGGATTTTCTCCAAAACCTATGAAAATAGTGCTAAATCCTCTCAGGGCTGAACAATGGGACTGAAATTAGGCATCAAACAATAATTAATATATGTTAACTTGCTCCCACACACTCTCACACTGGGAGTTTTTTTTTCCCTGTGATCATAAATAATCAACATAGTGCAGAGGTTTCTAATCCATTCATTGTGTCAGCACGTACTCAGGCAGGGAAGGAGTCACCAACAAAGGTCTGAGTGGAACTGGTCTGCATGACTGCTTTTATTTTTATTAAACCGTTTTATTAGAATATAAACAATATGGCAGTTCCTTCACAGAAATTAGTTTTGACACTCCAGGTTGAGCTGAAATCAGGATTCTGGGCAGGGACCCAGGTCTCTTAGGACCCTGAGAAATGTTTACAGGGCACTGATTTTCAGCATCTGACCTTAATAAGAGTTACTTTAAATGGACTGCTTTAGGAAGCAACAGAATTCACAGGACATAATATTATGTAGAAGTAGATAAGGTGGCTTATCCAATACTTGATTTCTAAGTCTTAATCTGAACCAAAAAAAAAAAAAAAAAAAAAAAAAAAAGGAAGAGTGCCTATTCAATGATTAATTTGCTTTTCAGATGTTTGAGTCTCAGTAAATATGGCCCACAGAGCAAAACTGTCTTCCTACACTTGATCTTCACAACTGAAGAAATAAGCATTTCTTTTTTTCTGGACATCTGACAGCTAACAGTGGGACCATAACCTCAGAAAACTGAGATGTTTCCTACCATTGACTTTGTTTTTTAAAATACTTTGATCTGGAGGGCATATGTGAGGTAGGAAGGGGAGAGGAAGAGGAAAAGCCACTATTAATTGCAGAGATTGCAGGCAGAGTAGGATAACAATTTTGAAATAAATCATAAAACCAAACCATAACAGGAAAATCCTTGAGTCTGAGCATTATAAAGAGGCAGTACACTCTCCACAAAGCACAGTGCCGTTTCAATAGTGTTCCTGGAAAGCTCAAACAAGAAACTTCCCTAATGTGGTGGATTATGAGATCTGAATTACTAAACAACTTCATTTTCTACTCCTTTATCCCACCTCACCACCAAAAAAAACTCCACCTACCCACCCACTCACCAACAAACAAACAAACAAACAAACACAAACAGCAACCCCTTCCATGAAAACAGCAGAACTGCATCAAATTGAGAAGATAGTGAGATTTAAAGATATAAATTGGAAACTGCTCATGACTTTAAATGAACATGTGTTGGATATGCACACCGCTTCTCTTTGAGCAAGTTCTACTTGCAGCTTAATTTGCTGAACATGATTCTTTCATCCCTCCAAAGTATTTTGAAAAATGTGCACTAAAATGTCACAACAAAACTCTTATTATTATTTATTTCTTCAGCATTATAAAGCAGTGCTGGCTGGATAATGCACAACTTCTTCTTTTTCAGTTGTACTCAGAAGTCTTATTTTCTGCCATCTTACGTGATAGAGTGGACTATAGTAATTCAAATGTCAGCAAAATTGTTTATTTTGCACTGATGAGAATATTGTGTGTATACACTCATGAGTGAAGCTTTTTTCATGCATGATAAATAATAGGAGGAAACTGGAAACTAAATATATTTTCAAGTCTTGTGCATTATAAATCCTGGCTTGCAGTACTATAAAACAATTGCCATTTTAAGTGCATGGTCTAATTAACACAAACAGGTTGTATATATGGTAGTTCTGGGTCACAGCATACTTACATTGAAGTTACCAGCAGCTGAGGCTGAAGCTAACATCAAAATAAAGCAAATAAATACGTGAGCCTTAGTAGTTCTGGAGAATTAGCTCTAAAGAATTCCAGTTTCCTCTTGATCTGCCTCTTACCATTGGTCAGCTTCTGTGCTTAAGATAACAAGGTCTCTTGGCACACATAAGAAGTTATGTTTTTCTTCCATTTAATGTCAAAGTGTCACTTCCATGTGCAGTCTTTCCATCATCAAGGTACTTTAATGGTCCACCTCCTTCATCAGGCCACCTATTTTCATGACATTTGTGGAAGAATAGTTATCTTTAGGACCTCTAGCCTCTACTTCACATGTGGCTGAATTTGGAGAGCACAGATACACAGACTTTATAGGCCTTGTTCCCAAAGGAAATAACTCTAAAAAGATACTCTTCTGCCTTTTGTTTTGCAAGAAGTGATCTCATCGTAATCAAAACAGATGTCCTATAAAAGATATTGGACTGTTTTTCCATTCAAATGAAAGATAAACAATTAACACTACCCAGGATCAGAAGAGTAAACAAGCAGGGGTAAGTGACAGACCAGTGACCTCAAAGAAAGCATAATGCCCAGTTGAAAGCATTAACTCTGTCTCTTTAGGAAGGGAGGCAGGATTTTCATATCACGCCTCCACCATGGATTGCTGCACCCATTCTACTGCTGCTGTTTAGTGTCTTTCTGATCTGTCATGTTGTAGGTCCCTTATCAGATCAGTTTGTTTTCCATATTACTTCTATGGGTAGATTCCTTCCATTTCTAATGTCTTTATAAGAATATACCCTATATCTTCAGGGTTCATACTAAAATGAGGAAAAATATTGCTAGGAAATAATATGAAAAATGACAACTCAAAAAGAAGCCATGGAAAGAAATTGCAAGAAATATTCCCCAGCAAGAAATGCTTTCAGATGACAGAGGTAAAGGGATGACTCATAAGTAGTCATAAAATTATGAAAAGGATAAATGGTCCAAAATCACGGAAGAAGTCATTTTCCATGGTTAGCAGAATGAACACAAAATAACAGATTTTTCTATTTGAGTAAGCTCAGTAATATGATACATGCACTGAGCAGCTAAAATATCAGAAGCAGCAATTGATTCTCCAATGACAGATGCAGCAAACAGGAACTGTGCAATCGCATGATTCCCCAGGCTCCCGAATTCATGGAAACGTTCCTGTCACCAAATGGTTTCACTTTTAGGACATGCTTGTCTGGTATCACAGAAATTCACCTAAAACTTCTTAATTTTTGTCTCATCTGACATCTCTTTGGAAGAATAGTAGCAGTATAGGTTCTGTTTCCCAACCAGTGTAAAAGCAATAGTCAAGACACTGATATTTCTGATTATTTATTATGGCACTTCAAAGCATATAAACTCCATTGCTAGGTGTTTCAAACAAGTTTTAAAAAAAATAAAATAAAATTAGGCTTTAAGTTTTAGGCAGTGTTTCAGTAGCTTTTGGTTAAGAATTTTTAGAATAGTCCTAGACATGGAATAAGAGTTTTGTTAGGAAAACAGTCTTCTTAAAATAAGGCTTCCTTTCCAAAAGGTGTGTATGTGCTTGCTTAGACTTATCATGTTCATTGGCTTACTGGTGTATATATATATATATAATAGAAAACTGTGGGTTCAAAATACAAAAAACCAAACTAACCCTGAAAATCCATTCCTCTACTTAAACACCAACTAAACTTATTTCGTACTTATACCCGCCCAATTCTGGTTACTTTGTAACATGGAAGTTAGAAAAAAAAATTCAAAGTTTGGGCTCTGGAGTTGTTTCAATTTCATATTGATGTTGGTCAAAATTCAGCTTACTATTAACTGTTCTTTGCCATATATTGTCTCGTGCTGAAAGGCAGATTGTAGTAAAGCCTAAAACCAAATTGTTTTTTTAATAAAACCTCACTTAAAATTCCACTATAGTAACAACATTTCCACTTCATATATTCGACAATTTTATTTAATAGTCTAAGTTCAGAATAGTTACATAATAGTTACATCACGGCTTTTAAAAAGAATTGCACTCAGCTACTCAGTCCATTGAAATACTAGAAAACAGGGAAAAGGAAAATACGGAGTGAAAAGGAGCTCTGTCCACTGAACTGAGTTGTTTGCAGCAAGTTCCTACTGAACCTGAAGATGTCCTCATGCTTTCTGGTAGACTCGAACACACTTGACACCATTCATGTCACATTCCTAGAAGATAAAGAGATGGATTTATTAATTTACCTCTCAGTGCAGATTAACAGGGGAAAAAAAACCCCACCTGTTAGAGTTACATTTCAGGCTACCAACCAGCAGCACTTGGGGACCAGAAAGTGGGACTGAACTCACCACCACCAATTGTCCATCAACTAGCTTCCTTGTTATTGTGGTCTTCTTGCCATCCCATTCCTGCTCTTGAATCAATGACCCATCATCTTTAAAGCTGACAAGGGTCTGAAAGAAGAACCTGACCATCAATATTTTCCCCATGACATTTGGTCAGCACTGAGGCTTTCCAACACCTTATTCCAAGTGAAAGATTCCCACCCCATCTCATTCAATAGTAATTTTATCATTGACAACTACAAAGGGAGAAATTATCTTAAACACTTTATTGATCCTCTTCTTACTGTAACTAACTCATTGCTCATTTGCTCACTGCTCTGACACATTCCCACATCAGACAGACCTTTGACCCACAATTTCAATTAACAGGAACAGAAGATGTTCTCTGTTCATCTTTGTCACATGGGCTTTGAGCTTTTGTGTAGCATTTATCTGATCTTGCAGTAATAGATGAATTGAAAGTGTGGGGCTGGAGGGAGGGGGGTGATAAACAGAGCACTTACACGAGGAAATGAGATGTATCCTTTATGTTTTACCTCCTTTGGGATAAATATTCTCCCTACTTGGTGCAAGGAGAAATGCTTTGCCTTCTAAAACTGGAGTTTAATGACTGTAATTCACATGGTTGCCTTGCTGTCTATGATCCCACCCCACACTGAACCAGGCTCTCTTGTTATGTAAATAAGAGACAGAGCAGAAAGGTTAACCCTAGGGCTGAACTGCCTCTGATTAAACATCAATGGCATTTTTTTCCACAGACTGAGGATGAAGTGGCATTTGGCTTTAACAGGGATTTAGAGGTCTGTTAGTTTTACTAAAAAAATGCTTCTACTACAAAATGAAAACAGCAAAATACACAAGACTATTGATTTCAGCATTTTCCCTCTTTGGAATTTGCTTAATCCAGGTTTAAAAAAAATATTTCAATGAGACTTACAGAGACAATTGCTCATCAAATAAAGCATTGTTAGTGTGTATGTAAAAACTGATTTTAAAATAGCACCTCTCTCTGTAAAACACACAAAGAATTGCATTTTTTCAACAGAAAGTCTAGTATACTGACCTGAGTTTTCCTGCCATCTAATGTATTTTCCTCAAATTTCTCACCAAGCTTGAAGCTGAACTGTGAAGTTTTGAAGGTGCTTTCTGTTTTTATGGTGATTGTGTCCCCATCCTTAATAATGTAAACGTCTGGTTTGGCCATGCTTCCCATTTTTCTCATAGCCATACCCACACCTGCAAGGCGAGAGGCACAGAGTGTCACAAAGTCAGTTAAACCCTGAGGCTTAGGGCCACACAAGAATTCAAATACCTAATTCCCATTTAATTAGGCACTTAAGTACACTTGAGAATCAAAGCTCAAGAGCCACAAAGAAAGAGGATGTTTTAAATTTTCCACAGAGGAGGAAGGAAAAAAAGCTTATTTGCAGAGTTACTCTTTTGTTTCCTCAGATAGTTAAAGTTAAATTTATTTTGCCCTCTAGAGGATTTGTAGATATCCCAAAACTCAGAACTGATTTTTTTTTTCAAACAGAAATAAATAGCAAACAGGAAAATAAACACAAAAGCTTAAACAAAAATAAAATTATTCTCTTCAAATTCTGAACACTTTAAAATTCTACAAATTATTTTTAATTGACAGATTAATCCACTTTACTTTCAACTTATATCAATAAATACCCTTCAATTACTTCGTACACCATTGCAAACATGCCGTTTTTAATTAAATTTCATATTTTACATCCTGTTTACAAAGTATGGAGTTGTGAATTAGAAAATCACTATCATAAAAACCAGTGCTTACACATATATGCAAAAGACAGAGAAATGAGCAAAATGAGCAATTTGCGAATCGCTGGAAATTCATGATCTGGAGACAGCAGCCCTCAAAACTCTTCATTTTCAGATTCACCCTGCTTCAGCCCTGCATGCACTCTTTGAGGGGTTTGCTTAAATCTTTTTGATCTGAAGGATGAAAATACAAATAAGAGAGTAGCGAGCAACCAACGGGAATCCATCAAACTGGTAAGCGCAGATCTCAACCATGAATTGATATGCAACCAAATGGGGCAGAAAGTGCCACCAAGTCAGTGAGTGCCTGGGTTCTTCAAGTGGTGTAGTTAAAAAAATGTTGTCAGGTATCAGCACAGCACTGCCCTGGCATTTGCAGGTAAGGGCTGAGTCCCTGAGAGGGAAATTAAGTACTTTCCACACACTGCTTCTCCAGACTCAAATGAGATTCCAGGACAGAGGCTTAAGCTTGAGTTCACAGAGAAAAAAAACCAGTCATCCTCATCCAGCTTTTCTGATCAGAACTGGAAATTATTGCCACAGTAACCTCCACACACACTCTGTCGCTGCCATCCAGGCCAGAGTAATCAGAGTTATTTGATCAGCTACAGCTTGGGATCCAGCCAAACAGAGATGAGCTGCATGTCTTCTGTATGGCAAGAAGTGAAATTCCAACTCCTTTGTCCTCAAATGTTCTTTTACACAGAATGAGAAGAATCTGCATAGTCTCATTTATGGTGCGTCAATAGGATCAAAGGCAGAGAGTTTCACAAGTAGGCAGCGAGGGTGAAATCCAGTAAATGACTGGCTCCTAAAACGTGACTTGGTGTAAATTTAATTGCCTAAATTGCAAATGTAAAAGGGAAAAGTGACTGGTTTATGATTTAAATCTTAAAGCAAACAACAGTCAGTTGCTGCCTACACATGGGAGGTGCTCTGCAGTTGCAGCACTTAATTTCTACTTTGAAGTTGCAACTTGGCAGATGCCTAGGTCTGGCCATTGGACATAAACACCAAGGCATCTTAATCCATGGCTCAACCAAGCTGAGCTTAAAATTCTTGAATTTTCTCCAAAGTCTCCCAAAGGGTTCAGTCCAGAAGGCTGTCTCATATCATACCTATCACTGACAGGCCTCCCAAAATGTAATTGCAGCCACCACTGTCTGCAGGGTGTAAATGCAGCGATGCCTTTTGTATTTTACAGGAAGAGCACAAGACCTAAATTACTTCTTCTCCTCCCTCTAAAGATAAGTCTGCATCTTCTGCCTCTTGAGAAAATATCATGGCTTTCATCAGTGAATAAATTGCAGAAAATAATAGCTCCTGTGCTATAAAGACACTGCCAGGTATCTATCACCTGCCAGCCAGGATGCTCACAGGAAAGTGGTAAATCTGAGCTTGCAGATGAGGCTCCTGGTCTGTTAGGTGTGTTCTTCATCCAGTAACTTCGTGTTACAAAATGTAGGGCAACCTGGACGCAGGGATAACATGCCAGGACCATCCCCCTGAGATAAAGGTGCCACAACCCACAGAAGAAAGGAGGCAAACAGCCTCCTGCAGGGCAGCCGGCTACCGGTTACCCACAGGCAGCCGATCCAGTTTGGCTCTCTCGGGAGGAGACACCCAAGGTGACCCCACGGGGAGGCAGCCCCGGCTCAGCAGGTCTGTGTGCGGCTGCCCCAGGCGAGGTGAAGCAGCCCAGCCCCGGCACAGCGCTGCCGTGCTGCATCCGCCACCGTCCAGGCCAGGGCAGCGCCGAGCCCCCCGCAGCCCCCGCGCCGGGCAGCCCCCGCTCCCCGCCCCGGGCATTACCGGAGAGGGAGGAGCGAACCGGCCTAATCGCAGCCGGGCTGCTGGCACCGGCTGGTAATCCCGGGTGCTGCGGAGGGAGGCGGCGGCGGGGAGGGCGCAGCGCTGTGCGGCGGGAAGGTGCCTGCTGGTGCTGACACCTGCCTCACAGCAATTACGGTGCAAAAAGGCTCGCTGACATCTTTAGGACGCGGAGCCGGAGGCGGCAGCTCTCCCGGGAGGAAAGGTCTGCTGCCGGCAGGAGCCGAGAGGGCGCGGAGCCCACGGCGCTGCATCCCGGAGCATCCCGGCATCACCCCCGCAGCCGCCGCCCACCCTTGGCTCACGGCCGGGCTGCATCCCACCCTCGGGCCCGGCTCCGGGACCGCGTTCTCCGCGGACCTTGGACAGAGCCTCGCGGCCGGCAGCGACAGCACATCCCCGCGGCGGCATCCCAGCATCCGTCCCTCCCTCCCGGGGGCGGGGAGCCGCCGGCTTCTTACCTAGCTCCTTCATGTACTCCTCGAAGCCCTCGCTGGAGAGGAGGCACCATTTGCCCAAAAACGCGTCGATGGCCATGGCGGCGGCACTGGAGCTGGCGGCGTCCCTGTAGAAACGTGAAGGCAGAAGGACGGGCTGCAATGAGGCCGCGGCCGCCTTTATAGCGGGGCCGGCAACATGTGCTGCCGGGAAGAGCCAATGGGGCTCCCGCCGCGCCCCGGCCCCTTCCCCGCCGAGCCCCCGCCCGGCGAGTCCCGCCCGCGGCGGCGGCGGCGGCAAGAGCGGGCACGCCGCGGCAGTGCCCGCCCTACGCCCGCACACACACATGCACACAGACAGACAGACAGACAGACACACGCGCACACGGACACGCACACACACACAGACTCACAAACTCACACTCACATGCACACAGTCACGCACACGCTCACACACACCCACACACATACTGCAACCCCTCTTTGCACATCAGCACGGGAACGCCCAGGAACGGTGAGACACTGCCAGAGCTGTCCCCCCGAGGGATGTTGTGGCCTAAACGCTCCTTCAAATACAAACTCCATCCGGCACCTACCGTGGTGAAAGAGTCCATTGTGCTGAGTGCCGGTGCCCATGAGCTCCTGCTTAGACTCTCAATGCTAAATTACACTGTTTATTACATGTCATGCTTTTTTGAAAGATAATTCAGGAACAGAGTAGCATCATATGGCACAGGGACAGAGCAGTAAGACATCAGCATCCCAAAGCAGTTTATTGGGTTTGATTTCCAGCCTTCCCAACAACTCCCAAATCCCACTGGTACATCACATATTGAACTACAGCAATCCATAGCTTGCTGCAACCCAGGAAGAAGCCTGCTACATACACACTGTGGTTCAGTTTAGCAAACAAAATCAATCAAAATACAGAACTAACGTGTGTGTTTGCAGTACACAAGAAAAATCAAAGCCTGAATGCAACCTCATGCCTTAGCATTGAAAAAATGGATATATGATATCTTGGTTTTAGTCCATATTGAACTGCAATTCCTACTTCTTAAAGGAAAACACTGCAGCTGCCACTACTGTACACTGGCACAGAAGTACCATCATAAAATATACTCCGTCAACATGCCCTGTGAGGTTTGGACCAATCTTTTATCAAATTCTGTCAGGTGAGTGGAGAGATTTATTGCCCTATTCTGTGAGGAAGCTGATATTTCTAAGTCACAACAAAAATCCTGATTCCAACGTACCCCAAAAATTTGTTTCCAACATCAGGGTTATGCCAATCTCTGCCTCTTTTGGCCTTGTATCACACTGGATTAAACCCAGAGCTACTTTCTCCTGTCTGGAAAAGGAGAAATGTGAAGATACATCTGGTATCTGGAGGGTTTTTTATGCAGTAACTGTTACTACACTTCTCTGCTAGTACCTTCATGAAGGAATTTGAAATAAAGGTGTCAAAATCATAGAAGACAGCAAGGTAGGTCCTGTGCTAGTTCCAGCATTTCACAGTATGAGAAGGTGCCATAAAGCCAAATGTTTTGGAGCAAGGAAGACTTTTTCCTTTATGCTTTGCTGTGATACAACTTCACAGAGCAGCTGGAAGTTTCTGGCTTTTTGTAGAAAGTCAGATTTGTCATACACAAAATAAACAGATAATTTTTGAACTAACATGTTTTTTAAATTCCTCTAACTATCCTTCCCTACAGAGCTATCTTTAATTACTTTCTGCTTCTCTGACTATATGCATGTTTTTGTATGCAAACAACATTATAGTGTCTGCTCATAAGACAGCAAGCCACATTGCTTCTTTTTTGTTATTAAGTAGGTACATTGAAACACAAGACTTTCAACATTCTTCCACTTTTTTTTTTGTAATCTTGTGTGTGTGTGTGTGTGTGTGTGTCTGTCTCATGTAAGAGATTTCAGAGTAAATGTTAAATTAGGGTGATGTTTCCTGACTAATTCATGATAGTTAAACCAACATGCTGTCCATCCTGCAGTTCTCTGGTCGGCTACAGAAAGGATAAATGAAAAGCCAGTAGATTAGGGATCAAATAGAATCATCCTTCAGGAATTAGGAAGCCTTCAGTCTTGTAAAGCAAGGACAATTTCTAGAAATAGAAACCTTGGCTTTACTCCATGTACACTAGCAAATAGTTCTGGATCCACATTTCTGCAGTGCTGCCTGCAGATGGCTTACGATATGCAAATGGTAGTCAGGTATAAGTGCTGATAATGCAGCAGAAGTAAAATCCACTATTTCCATCTAGTGGTGAGACAGTATTCCTGGATCTGAAGTACCTGAAGATCCAGTTACCTACCTGTGCACAACATTGCTACAGCTTTGAATCCTCCCACAAGTCATTTGGTCTGATTTATTCTCCTTACAAATTTTTCAGGTCTAGGCATCCTAAATTCATATAAAACATAAGAAGAAAAGAGACTTCTGTCTCTCTTTTCTGAAATGCAGATTGTTAGGATACAGTGAAAAAGCTCACTCAATTCTTACAAAGTTCTAATGTTTTACAAATTAATCAATCCATATATGAATATGGATTATTGGATTACATTATCGTCAATGCCACAGCTCAAATCTCCTTTGAAACAGAATAGTGCTGAAACTTTCCATATAGCAAATAAAGTAACAATAGGGACCAGAGATGTATCATTCTGGGTAAGGTACAAGTGGCCTGGGCTACAAAATATACATTGTTTCTCATCTTGACAGTACAGTATATATTTGCCAAATATGGCTCCTACTTTGGCAGGCAAACTAAAAGGTTCAGATATCCAGAGGTGCTTGAGCCACAGGGATTCATCCCAGTAAATCTCAATTCCTGCCTGGTTTGAGGCTGACATCACAATCAGACCTTTTGTGTTTGTGTAGTCTCCTCTTTAGATATAAGAAAAGAGGAGCAGCAAATACATGCATACCTACGGACAGTGTTGAATTCCTATGCCATATATTACTGTTTCAGTGCAGACAGAATAAATTCTCTGAAGTTTTGCTCATTTCCACATTGGACATATATTGTCCAAGAAAAGGAGAATCAAATTTACAATGAGAAGTGTAAATTTTTCTGAGGAAATAAGCTGCACGGCAAGCACGTAGCCACATCTAGGAGCAACCACCACCTTGGCAGCTTGGGCCTAACCAGGGTGAATGCTTTCCTGGGGTAGTCAAACCCTTGCACCTTGTAGGAGGGGAGGATATTACAGTTCTTCACTACCAAGTGCAAAAAAAAAAAAAAGACCAAGGCAAAAAAAGTGCACAGAGACCTTCATTCTACTCCTTCGGGCAGGTGTGTGTCATGCAGTGATGTTTCATCTGACGTGGGAGCTGGGAAGCTCTGGCCAGCAGTGTTTGAGGTTTCTCTTCACGTAGCCATAGATTCACCTACTGCATGCAAGCTAAGCCAGATTTAGTCTTTTGGAGCCACAATTCCTGCTGCTTGGGCAGGGCAGAGCACCACCTCCTCATCTGGAACATATCGCTAATCAGGTTCCATAGGAGGTGTAACTTTTTCCCTAGACGTTTACTCATTAAACTGCCCATATGTTTAACTTGGAGGGAAACCAATCTGATAGCACTATGCTCTACTGTGTAAGGGAGGATCTCGCTTTCCTTCTAATATACAGACATATTATGCATATAGACTGCCTTTTCTAAGTGGTAGGCCTCCTGTAGGTAAGATTACCTCTTGAGAACACCTTAAAAAATTGTCAGAAGAATTGGACATTGCTGCCCAAATTTTACTCTCCGGCCTATCCCTAGCTGTGGAAAAAAGTTAAAGCAGTCCATGAATAATAGTTACTCACCCCCAAGGCATGGATGGGAAAAATTGCATAGGTAGCACAGCTTTGTTTCTGTTTCCTTGTTGTACAAGTGTGGTTTTCCCTTCCCAGCCATGTCATCACTGGGCAGGCATGATGAAACACGTGCTACAGTTGCCTAGCTGGCCTAGGGAAGCTTTGCCACTCAAGAGATGGTTGCTTGGGCAATACTAGACCAGGGATTATGAAGCAACAACACATGAACCTGCAAGTTTTCCTTTGTATGTCAATATGCACAAGATCTCCCAGCGTATCAGCATTTCATTACCTCTGAGCTAAAGAGCTGGGCACAGCTTCTGTTTTACCAATGAGCTTTGTGTAATACATCTGTTTTTAAGTCAAAACAAAGCCATTTTGTTCTGCAGCATGGAGCATGGGTCCAAAGAATCCTTGCTGTGGATCTGGAGACTGCTGCCTCTGGCCCGGGTAGCCAGCTGTCGGGGTGGACAGGCTCACGTGTGCCGGCGCTCAGCGCCAAGCCAACCAGCGCCGCGGTGCTCCTCATGCCACAGAGCATTACCATAATGCAATTAGCGCGCCAGCAGCCTGAGACCAGCTCTTCTACGTTGTCAGCAGCACGTTCAAAGCAAGGTTAAAGGGAAATGCTTCTAGGGCAAGGTTTACTGTGGCAATGGTGTCACAGCTCACTGATTGTAGCCTGCCTCAGTGATGAGGGAGAAAGCTCCAGAAGCCTGCAGTGACTTAAAAGAGGATTCCAGGCTTCATTTTCCTCATTTTGGACAAAAATGATCTGATGTCAGATCCAGCCCAGGTCACAGTGACTGCAGATATGTGAGCTTGTGCCTAACTTTGGAAGCTTTGAAAAGCCCTTTTATTTAGCAGCAGCATCTACCCTGAATAGCAAACATCCACACATTAGAATAAAAATATTTTTATTTATCTTCAGAATTTATAATCAGCATAGTCATTACAATGCTAAAAAAGAGATCAGGGTGACTACAAATCTTCCACAGCTGTAGTTTTAGCACTGAAAAAGCCTTTGATCCACATAAACAAAAGCACACTAGCAGGAAATACCTGGTCACAGGTAAGACTTTCAGAAAGCAAATACTCTGGCATGGCTTTTAGAAACCTCAGATGTACAAAAAAATCATCCCAAATGATATCTCTTTAAATAAAGACAAATAAAAACCAGAGTTTTTTCCTTTCTGTGTGGTCTGGAACAATAAGGACATGAGGGCAAGGACAGAGAATGTCAAAATTATTTGGAATAGATAATGATAAATATTTCCTCCAATGATGAGTAATTAGATTATGACATTTGGAATCAATAAAGTACAGATGTGCCCGCTAGATTTTAAAAGGGTATATAAAGCTTTAGCTTTTTTCTTTGATTGCATATCATAAGTAGAGTTCCATTACTAAGTATATTGATCAACCACTGTAAAGGGAACCTCAGGAAAAAAACAAGGTTTCATTTAGAGTTATAACCATACTTTTCATTCTCAAGATGTCACAAAGGAGAGCATCATCGTACAGAAATATGACGGGCAGAGCCTGACACTCACACTCTACAGAGGGAAGGTCTTCTCACTGTGATGTGGATACCAACACCTTTCCCAGGAGAGCTGGAGAGAGGCTGCAATTGCTCCTCTTCCTGTTGACCAAAATCGTGTACTAGGGTGCTAGCAATAACGTGTGGGCTGTCTCCTGACCAGGGCTCCCAAAGGACTTCATCGTGGGGTGACAAGAGCTTAGGTGTGAAGCACCTGGGGCGCTGTTGATGGGGGTTCCTTTTCACCAAACAGCACAAGCCTCCTCACACCTGCACGCAGCAGGAAGAGAGAGGCTCTCCAGGGCGCTGCTCAATGTGTTAGCTTCCAGTTCTGACTCACCTGTCAAGACCTCCTTTTTCATGGACTGTAGAATAACATTGGGGAAAGCCCTTTGGAAGCTAAAGCTAGTTTTTACTATTATCCCATTCTCATTGCCAACATGCTAAGTTTGCCAAGAGGGTTGACTACATGACTTGTGTTCAAAAGTCTTCTAAGAAAATTCTTGCCTCAGGCATCTCAAGCAACCATGCAGGACAAGCAGGTATTTTCCAGTTTGCTTTTCTAGACCTGAAAAGTCTCACAGTATTTGGGTTTACATCCCTGATTCCATCTCAAGATATGATATTACATATCTAACGACTAGACCAGAGAAACTCTGTAAGAAAGTAAGAAATTACATTGCAGATTTTTTCCTATGCTTCTGCCAAAAGTTTTTGGTACTGATTCTGCCACCTTTTCTTTTATGTGCAGCTCAACTTGATACTGATCTAGTTATTTGAAGGAAAGGAAGAAGTCATCATCTGATTCTTAAATTTCTCATTCCCAGTAAATACTCTGAAATTCATTTGACCAGTGGATTTTGAAGTCAAGTTCTATAAAAAGATACTTCAAAAACTCCATGAAAATACTTATTGTTTCTTTTATTCATGCAAGTGGCTTGAACCACTCAGATTCCCCAATAGTGAAAAGACAATTCCATGCATCCATGCAAGAACTACAAAAAAAGAGAACTATAAATAAAAAAATAAATAACTATAAATAGAGAGGACAAACTTGCTGGCTTTTCATGCTGACCATGCTATTTTTACAGTAAAGCTGGTCCCTGTTGAAAAAGGGTGGAGGGTTCAAAAGAAACAGAGGAGTAGTGCCTGAGTAAGGAAGAAACCTGTTGCTTTGCCTCCTACCTGTCCTCTGAACTTCCTGCAGAGACTGTCAGTCTGAATTGTGAAAATCTGTCCACTAAAGGATGTCTTTCCCAGGCTTTGCTCCTATTGACCAAGCATTCCCTTCACAAACAGATCTGCTGGTCCACTTTTCCAGCTATTTTGCCTTGGAAGAAATCTTCACATGGAAACAAGTCAAACACCTCTTCCAGTGAAGCACAATGCAAAGATCTCCTTTGATGTGCTATTAACCTCTGCTATTAACACTGCCAGTACCTAGGAAACCGCTTTGAGTCAAGCAGAATCTCTAGGCTTGCCTTAACTCTGCTTTCAAGTACCACTTTGGAACTTCAAGAGACATGATCAAAACAGGTCAGCAGCTCCTTTGCCTTCACACTCCTAACATCTGTCCCTGGGCGCAGCCTTAGTTTGTAAAATCCTGAGAACACCAGCTCAATGTAAAGAACATTTTTTGTTAAGTTAATCAAAGCAAAGTACCACTTCTACCTGTTCTTGCTGCTCCATCCTAACATTTATCAGCTTACAGAGCAAGGCTGAGCAGGAAGCAGAGAACATGGAGTGGTCTACCAGCAGCAGAGTACCTTGGCTGCTTGAAGCTACTGCACACTCTTGGCAAACAATAAAAAGGGCTCAAAAGAGTGACTCAGGCTTTCCAAGGGGAAAAGGGGAGACAGGATGAGATCAAACACCACCAGTAAGGAAAAAGACTACTAGGCCAGGAGATGGAGAAGGCAGAAAAGCACATCTGGAAGAGGCATCACTGATAGGCAACATGTCGGTCTCCATGTGACTCCAAGCCACTCAGTGGATAAGCAGGGCCTGCATCCAGGGAAACTGGTTGCACATGGAGTTGGTGAGGTGGGCAGTGAGCCAGCAATTCTTAAAACTGCACGGAGTGTATACAGGTGTAGGAGATACATTTGAAACCAAGCATCTTGAGAACTGTTAAATACAGTCCTAGGATATTCAACTTCCGAGGGGTTTTTCTGGCTTCCTTATACCATATAAACTCCTTGATCATTTAGAATTCAAACAAGCAGAGGTGAAGAACTTGCAATGTTCACTAACACTGCTGCTCCTATTTGAAATCTTTAATAGAAATACCATTATCTTTTTCTAGAAACAATGCTGCAGAGATTGAAAAGGGAGTACCTCAGCCAGGTTGTGTTATCTGAATGGCATATTCATCCATTTCAGGACTATTTTCCCTATGCACTGATAAGAATGTCTAAATAAATAGGTATTTGTACAATGAAAAGATCTAAGATGATTCTAATAATTGTTAAATCTCCAGGCATTAGAGATTTAGCCATTTTAATGTCATCAACTGCTATCAGACACCCTACATGGCCACAGTGTTTGCATTTAGGCAATCCCAGTTTTTTAGGGCCTGTTCCAGCTCCTTTTATAGTTGGGCAGCCACCCACATTTTTGGTGGGATACAGTAATCAAGATTAGTGGGCTAAAGAATAACAACATGCAAAGTCAATGCTCACCCAGACACGCTTTGTTCTGCATGAGTGACCTTAATACCCTGTACATCCCCAGCGCTGGCCTGTGCGTGTCAGGAAGATGTCAGAGCTTTGTTTCAGTCAATCAGCAGCAGGAGCTGAGTGTAGGAGCAGCCTGCAGCAAAGCTATCTGAACGCTCAGGGAAGAAAGTCATTAGAGATTATCTTTAACGTACTTGAAAAATAAATTCCTACCTTTATCTCCATGGTACAGGGAGAGCAATTTTCTACATATTAGCATAATAATCATCAGAGGAGTGCCTTCTTGCCCATCTTGCTTGTTTATATCACTCCAGTATCTTGTAGTCTTGAGGATGCACGTTTTTAGTGTGATTTTTCTGTCCTGTAGGTTTTGCTTTACATGTTGCATATTAAAAGCCCAGTCATTACTTCTTTTTCATGCACAAAACGTATCAGAGCTTTATCACTGCAAACTGCAGCTCCCAGCACCGACAGCAAAACCAGCACCAGCCTACACCTCATCCACTGAACTGTTGGTGATCTCTCAATGGCGACGTTGCAGTCCTTTGGCCTAACCTAAGCAGGAAGGCTGGGCATGTGTAGATGAAAATGAAAGCACCTAGCAAAAGTGTGTGTTTTTACAGAGCAGGATGCCTATCCATGCTACTAAAGCAAAAAAATAAAATACCTTTCTTTGACAACAGAAGGGATTTATTTTGATGATAAAAAACTTGCTAGGATCTTCATTTTTCTCCCTTTTCTATTCCTAAATGTAAGTCCCAATCTTGGGCCAAAATAAAGACTATAAAAACTTAATTATTATTAAGAATTAATTATTAATTACTTAACTCCTGTTTTACTCTTTAAGCACTTATGGATGGCTGATTATTTAAGTTGGATGTAGGCACTTCGCATTAAAATACAAGTTTTATACACTGATGTACAGACTGTCAAAGAAAGAAAAAAAATCACAAAAATCACTGATATATTACAGTAAGACGGCTTTTGAGCATATGAATACATGATTAACCAGGGGAACAATAATTCTGCATAGGTCTTCCTCTTGAACAATTCTCCCTCTTCCTGCAAAGCTTTTTCAGGTAAACTCATAGTATATGATGTTATTCTAAACTGTGGGAAAAACAAAACAAAAAAACCAATAAAACAACCTGTCCTTTGAACACTCGTATTTCAATTTGGTCATCTTCTAGCTTGACAGGATATAAAATCCTCTCAGTTTCCGGTGTTCTCAAACCCCTCCGCTCTAAGTGAGCTCAGTAGCAGGTTTAGCAGCTCAGCACCCCAAAACCACTCTGAAGAGATGGTGGCCTAATAAAAGAAAGGGTTCCAGTGCAGAGAAGGTATTTATCCCAGATAAAGTTATTCACATCTGTTGTTCCCACATCCAAATGTCATTGAATCGTCTTATCTCACACTCTTCTGTCTGTTGCAAACACACGGGAAACACCCAATGTCTTCAGCACAGGTCTCCTTCTCCAGCATAAGACATCACCTTGACTTCAACATTCTAATGAAGAACTTGCAAAGAATTACCTTGACAGTGCTATTTAAAATGATCTTGCTTTCAGAACAGACAGTGTCCATTTAATAATCTTGGCAAAAGTAAGGTAAAACTACTTTCAGATTTGTGTCCTAAATCTGCTGCCAACTTTGGAAATATATGTACTAGTTTTAGAGAAATCAGGCATCTGATTAACAACAGGTAGAACTAAAGCCTCTCAAGAGTACCACACCTGCAATTCTTGAAACTGAAACTACGTTTTTGTTATGAACAAAACTGATGCACATGAAACACGTGCAGCTGACACCTTCACCTGTACAGCCTGAGGAGAGATGGACCCTTCCAAAGCCACAGAGTTTTGCAATACAGATGAGACACCTAAGCAGGTACTTTAACAAATAATAGGGTTGGACATGGGACTATAAACACCAAATAAAACTCTCCCTTTGATCTTTATAAAATATTTAATAACACATCCATAAAGTGAGTGACAAAACCACTACAAAACTGAACTTCAAAGACAGCCCTTTTCTCCAATTGTCAAAAAAACTGACTTACCTTTCCCTTTGAGCTGAACTTAAGTTACTTTTAAGCAGGATGAGTAGCTCTACTGTGTGTTGACAGTCCCACTACCTTGTTACTTTAATTGCTGAGCTAAATTTACATTTAGCAAATTTCCCACTTCCTTCAAAAAAAGAGGAAGAAAGTGGTAGGGACTTAGCAAAAGATGTTTTATAAACATAGTATTACAAAAACCACTCTGTATTTGCAGCCTGCTGTCCCTCAGCTAAGTCAATGATGAGTACTTTTAAAAGTTCTCTTCAAATTTTTAATAAATTTAAGAGCTTTCAAATAATAATAATAACCACTCTAAAAATTTCTTGCATTACACTTACATAAATTTTGTAGGAAATAATGTCCAAAGAGATCTGGCTTCATTGCAGTATTAATTTAATAGCTAATGTGCATTATTCACATTGATATGCAAATCCATGTGACATTAGTCCGACATGCAGCTGCTTAGAGAGTTGCATTCATGCATCTTACGCCACTCTGACCCACTAGTGTTAGAAGATTTGTTGGTCTAGTATGTTCTCCTTCAAGGGAAGGCAGGGAACATTTAAAGTCTTTTGGCCATCTCAGATTTTGTTGCAGAGGAAAAGCCTTTTTTTTTTTTTTTTTTTGCAGCCTGCTGTTTCTAACACATGTAGATGCAAGCACAGTTGTTTTTCCATTCTTCAGGGATGCTTCTTCTTGTTTTTCTGTTCTTCCTTAAGGTCTTTTGCATTACATCTGGACTTCAATGCTGCTAACATTTCCCCTGTCGTCAGGTTGGCTCCCTTCATTATCAGTCGATCTCCATCAGCTGTAAATGAAGAAAATCTTAAGAAGTACAAAGTGACAACTACTCTAGTGTGCAGCTGTTTTATACATATAAATCCAAATACCCTGTTTGTCTTGTCTGATTAGAAAGTACTCCAGATACCAAGGAACCTGGCTATGCACCACAGCCAAAGAAACTGCACACAATATGCATTCAGTTTTCACTTCTGCATTGCATTATTGAAAAATCTGAAACATTTGTCTAGGTATGCCTATAGTAAGAACACATTTGATAAGAATGGCTCATACTATGCCCCTGAAGTCATCTCAGAGAAGGCAAAGAAGGCATTGGAAGGCACACATAGCTAAGCATTTTAGTAGCCTGTTGTCTGTGGTCCATTTAACATACTTCTTCAGCCAAAACAACAAATTGGTTCACACAATCTGGTGGTTATAACGCAAAAAAATAGAGAGCACTAGGATTTCTAAAATTCTGAAAGAATTTATTTTAAAACAGGCAGGAAGCAGTAGAAGTTGAGTATTGTACCCAAGTTAATTATTTTGCAAGATTTGCAAATACAAAACCAATACCCAAACCCATATAGTGAAATACCATGCCTAGCATCCACGTTCCAGCCCCATCTTTGCCAACTGCAAGGGCTACAAACACTTCACTGGAGAAAAATCAGCTCTTCAAAAATGAAGAGTTTAGAGGTGTCTTGGCATTAATGAAATAAACTGCTTTGGGTTTGCACTGTGAAAAAACATAAAGCTTTACTGCTTTAGTCTTAATACAACACAAGAATGGGAAAGACAGAGGCATGGGGGAGAGAGATACAAGCAATGTTAACATTGCAACAGGTAGACTTTCCTAAGCAAAACAAAGAACATTCAACAGTTTTGACATTTCCACCAATTCACTAAAAACATGGAAGTTTAAAGATAAGGGGTAGCACTAATCAGTAATAATGAAAACTTTAATGGGCTACATGACATATTGGTCCATTACAGCACAGCAGGAAAGAAGATGCAGCCAGAGAAAAGGACAAAAGCAGATTAGAGCCATCTGTTCATAGCCTAGAATCTGGGACGCTTCCAGAACCGATGAAATTTCCACCACCAATTCCCTGCCTGCTCACTATACCCTCAAAGGAAACCAAGAAATTTGTTGTACATAGTTGACCTCATTCTGCAGGTCCATCTGCACATGTATGGCCTCACCCATCTGAGCAGTTCCTTCAAGTTACAGATACTCAGTTGCAAAAGCAACTAAGGATATTATTCAACCTTCTGTTCTCAAGACTGAGATGCCTCCACCACAGGTAACAGAAAAAAATTACAGAAAGTAAACAGATTATTATATAAAAACGGAGCTACATTTACTTTCCTGGAACTGTACCTGACTGCAAGGTCATGTGAGTACAGCACTACAAAAGTACACTCAGCTCCAAAGTTGTCATTGTTGGATCTAAGATCCCTTAGATCTAACTGTAGTAGAGACATATATACACATTTATCTGGATATCAGGCTGTTAGTGACACACTGTTTCTTCCTCCCCATTGCACAACTTCTAGCTATGGACCAGAGCCAAAAAAAAAATCACAGTTAAAAAAAAATATATAGAATACAATAACACTGCAACAACACAAACCCAGCGTTTTTTTCTTTGTTTAAAAAAAAGCTCCTTACCAAACGTCACATCTACAACTGGTTCAGATCCATCATGTCTCACATCAGCAGTCACTTGACAGTTTGTATTAGTAGCCTGGATTTTTTTATGGTAAATACATTGGAGAAAATTTCTGAAAATATATTAATATATTAAGTATCTTGCAGACAGAAATTAAAGCATATTTCTAAAACTAATTTGCATATTTTGATATTGCTGGGTAACAAAGTATAAACAAAACAGGATTTGTACTTAAGTTCAGACAGGTACTTCTTATGAGAGAATCACTCTTAAAAATCCAAACTGATATTCCTTATATGCTAACATGTAAAAAGCATACTAAAGAACTGTGTAAAACTCCAGTGTATATACTTTCTGTGTTTCTCTCAGCTGGGTTAGCCACAATAATAAAACAAACAGCAAAGTGATTTTCGTTTTTCTTTATACATCATTTGCTTGCCAATGTTTTCTTGTTTGGGTTTCAGACAGCATTTATTTGTGAGCATCTTTGGTCTCCTGTAGATTTCTGAAATGCATGACAGCTACTTTAAGCTGCTATTCTGGCAGCTTGAAGATATTCTAAGTATTACGAAATTCATTTTAAAAGTAGGTGTGCCTGTAAAGTCATTGCAAAACGACATTTTGCAATTGTTTGGTACAGAACCTACATCGCTGCAAAAGCACAATCCCTTAAATTTCTCCAACAATTACAGGGATAAAGGAGCTGCTGTTGCCCCGCTTCCCCGTTACCAGCATCTGGACTGGTTGCATACCCTCACTACAGGACCAGCCACTGAGGGGCAACCCACTGAGCACTTTGGCAAAGCTCAGTGCACACGCCTGTAGAAAGGGGCTCCAGCTGGGCACAGAGCCTCCGCACACAGCACGGAATGAGCCCTGGGTGCCAAAGGCCAGCCCCGCGCCCGCCGGGAGACGCGCGGAACCCGCGACCCGGGAGGGCGCAGCAAGGGCGCACGGAGGGCGCTGGGGCGTCTACACACATGGAGCCCGGACAGAGCGGGGCCGGGGCCGGGGCCACCCCCGCAGCCCCCTCACCTCGTGCTCTCCACGTTGGGCTCGAAGGGGCAGAACCGGACCACGATACTCTTTACCGGCCGCAGCACCACGCTCATCTTGGACGCCATCTTCTTCCTGTCCTCTACTACAGATCCCAGCAGCCCCGCGCAGGGGCGCGCGATGGTGGCGGCCGCGTCGGCTCGCCCCGCAGGCACATGGGAACTGTAGTCCGTGCCGCGGCCGTGGGGGCGGGAGGCCGCGGGTGCGCTCCCTTCTCTGGGCGGGCCGCCGGCCCCCGTTTCATGACCCGAGGCGCTCAGAGCCAGGCTCCTTCCTCGCTGTGGAGGGAGAGCTGACCTGCCTGTGTCAGAGAATCATAGACTGGTTTGGGTTGGAAGGGAGTTTAAATTTCATCTAGTTTCAACCGCTCTCCCTGTGCAGGGACACCTTTCACTAGACCGGGTTGCTCAAAGCTCCATCCAGCCTGGCCTTGAACACCTCCAAGGCTGAAGCATCCGCAATTTCTCTGGACAACGTGTTGCAGTGCTCCACCACCCTTACAGCAAAGAATTTCTTCCTAATAATCTAATCTAATCTCACTCTGCCAGTTTAAAGCCATTTCCCCTTGTCCTGTCACTACGTGCTCTTGTAAAAAGTCCCTCTCCAGCTTTCTTGTAGGTTCCCTTCAGTACTGGAAGGCAACAACAAGGTCTCCCCCAGAGACTTATCTCCTCCAGGCTGAATAACTGTGACACTCTCAGCCTTTCCTCGTAGGAGGGGTTCTCCATCCCTCTGATCATATTTGTGGTCCTCCTTTGGACTTGGTCCAACAGGTCAATGTACTTTGTGTACTGAGGACCCCAGAGCTGGACGCAGCAGTCCAGGTGGGTTTTCAAAAGAGTGGAGTAGAGGGGGAAGATAAGGATCACTAAGGAGCTGCCAATACAGCTAAAGATCAATTAGAGGCAATATTTTGCAATACATGAGGGAGGAGAGAGATTTGCAAGAGGCATTGCGGCTGGAAGTGAACACATTTGGGTTTTCGTTTGTGACGGGTTACATCCAGCAGCTGCTTCCCAGCCCTTAAATTAAGCCTGGAGAAGAGGAGGCTCAGGGGTGACCTGATCACTCCCTACAACTCACTGAAAGGAGGGTGTAGCCAGGTGAGGATTGGCCTCTTCTTCCAGGCAACAAGAGACAGGACAAGAGTACATAGTCTTAAAATGCAGGAGGGAAGGTTCAGGTTGGGCATTAGGAAGAAATTCTTCAAGTAATGGAATTGGAATGGGCTGCCCAGAGAAGTGGTGGAGTCACCATCCCTGGAAAGACTGGACGTGGCACTTGGTGGCATGTTGTAGCTGACATGGTGGTGTTTGGCCATAGGTTGGATTCGATGACCTCAGAGGTCTTCTCCAACCTAATTGATTCTGTGACTCCGTCTGGGTGCCAGTGTCGCCGTGTGTCCGGGTGCCACTAGATGGCACGCACCTCCCTGGCAAATGGCTCTGCAGCACCGGCATCTGGGTGAGGGCTGGGGACAGCAGCCAAGGCATTCAAGCATTCATTGTGAATTTCTATGCAATATTCAATACAGACCCACGCTCCCGACCTACGGGAACTGCATTAAATATCTATAATCTCTTGGAATGGATAACCTATTTTTAAAAGCTTATCTTTGTTTATTTCAGGTCCTCTTCCTTAAAAAACTCACATAGTCATTTGGTAAAACCATCCTCTTCACTGAGGTTTAGACAAGAAATTAACTACCAAAACTAAGCACAATGGAGTTAATATAGTTGTAATATTTGAAGTTTTTATTCTCTCTCTCAAGATTATATATATATATAATATATATAATATATGTTATATATAATGGTCTTCCCTTGTGGAAAAAAATGGAAAAAATACATTATTATGAGATACCTTTTAAAAGACCTCTTTTTAAAGACCTCTTTTTAAAAGACCTCTAAATAGCTGGTTTAAATAGGAATTTTTCCTATACAGTTGTCTTAGATACAGGGCCAGGTAAATAGAGTATTTTACATTCGGAAGGCAAAAGTAACTTAGGAAATTTCAACATCTCTTTCTTCATTATAACACAAAGAGCTCAATGTATTCCATTTAAAATCTGCGGCAAAACTTCCATTGGCTTCTATGGCAACACTGAAGGAATAACATCAGTAAAGGACAGGGGAAGAAAGAATGGTCACTGATTTTTCTAAAGGCTCCATTCTTCACACTGTTGGTACTGTGGCACTCACTGACTTAAAAATATGCATAACCAAAACAGGTTTATATTTTCTCTTATTCATTTTGATAGTAATTTGAGAAGAATGTTTAGCTTACCTTGCACAATTAAATGAAGAGAAAATTTTGTTTACTCCTTTCCATGGTCAGATCAGTTAATTTTTTGACTTTTATGGTCAGCAGTAAAATTTGCATCTTTCCCCTTAAGCCATCTGTTTGGAGTAATCAAACACTATCTCTGATTATTCAGAGTATTTTTTAATTTTTTGAAGTCTGAGGGGTTCCCAGTAACACCATACAACAGGTATCTGTTAACTGAAAGGCTGTAGACTTGGGATGAGTTATGCAAATAAAGGTCTGTAGTATTAATTACACTAAGTAAATGTTCCTCTTTTCTCATTGATCATTCCAGATCTCTTAAATGCAGGGAATATTCTTCTGCTTTTCCTCCTGTTTCTTACTTAACTGCTTTAATTTTCTGTTATGTTTTCTGACTATAGAAAGGCCCACAGTTCAGAACTCTTGAAAATTTCTCCATGGTTTGGTGTAGCGGGTTCAGTTGGTAACCGGGTGGAAACACCAATTTAGTGTAGTGGTTCGGTTACTTACTTATTCTCCTTCTATGAGATAAGAATTTGGAGAAAGCAAAGCAGGCACAAAACTTAAAAGAATATAAAGAAGTTTATTAACAGACCTAGAAGAAAGAAAAAAAATCAGACCACACCTTCAGAACACTTCTCCTCCCCCCACCTTTCTCCCTTCTCCCACTGACAATGTAAAAAGACAACCCTTGAGATTTTCAGTCAGTTTACCACTTCTATAATAACCTTTTTCAGTTCACTTAGGGAGAGGAGTCTCTCTTGCTCATGCTATGGAGACATCTCCACAAGAAGTTCTCTCATGGCTTCAGTATCACGAGACAGCCGCCTGGGTTGGTTCTCTGCTTGCATGTGAGAGTCCCTTCCCCCGACTTACAGCTTTTCCCACAACGGCTTTCAAGGGTCCAGTCTTGAGCTATTGGGGTACCATTTTAAGGTTGAGCTGTTCAGAAACAAAGGTTCTCTTCACCTATCTCTGGGAGCATCTTCTTCTCTAGGAACAGAGGTCTTCTCCTTCCGATTTGGAACAAGAGTCCTCATCACTTCCATCTCTCCCTGTTCAAACTTCTCATCAAATTACAGCTGCTTCAGCATTTGCTTATTCCAGCACAGGTGCTTTTGCTCACAAGTACAGTTTGAACACTCCACTCCCCCATGCTTTCATGAAATTACAATGGGTACTCTGAGGTATCATAGTCCATCACCATAGCTTTACAACAGAATTTCAGCTTCTAAGCATTTCCTCTTTCTCCTCCCTCAGGGTTTCAGCTCTTCCTTCTTTACTGACTTTGGTGTCTCTCTGGTGCTCTATTAACTTGCTGTCACGTTACCCTCTTCCTCTGACTTGGGAGAGGATTGATGTCTGCAGGCTTCATCTGTTCTGGAGGAAGCTTACAGCACTAAAAGGGTTAATCTCACCTGGGCCCACAGCTGGAATTCGCTTATCGCTGTTGGTCACATGATCTTTGCCAGGCTGTGGGCCTCAGACGAATTTTTGGCCATACTGGAGGGGGGGTGTGTGGAGCCAGGCTGTGCCATCTGCACGTAACAGGGCTATGGGGGGGCTGAGGATGGAACGGCGCCCCACGGCTCCAGGATGGCTGTGTCCCGGCCTGGGCCCACTGGGCCTCACGGGCCCCCCCCTCCCAGTTACCTGTCCCAGGGCCGGAAGCAAGAGAGAGCTTTCTCGGGGTTTGTTCGTTCTTAAATGTGGATCACAGAGGTGTGTCAAGCTCCTTAAATGGCTTAAAAAGTTTCCAATATCCAAACTAGCCAGTTGATAGGTTCTGTCAGGTCATAGAGGAAGCTGTAAGCACCTCTTTGCAAGAGAATCACCTCCATAACTATGCTAACCCATGGCATTTGGGCATGCCTGTTTTTAGCACCTTGACTCTGGGTTTTGATCGCTCTTAAAAGGCTGCATTTCAGGTGTGCTGTAACACTTCTGTGTGTTTATTCTGTTCTGGAGACTTGGATCGTTATCTCTGACTGTCATCAGCTGATTCCCTCCTCTGCATCTTTATCCTTTTTCTGCTGAGTCTTTCTCTGAGTCTTGTCACAAACGTCAATAGGCCTGGAATTTAGCAATCAAAATGTCACGTCTGCACATCTAGTTATAATGCTGTGTAGTCCAGGAATAAAATTTAATGCTGCCTTCAGGGCAGTATGCAGTGCGGAGAAGTGAGCCAACACAAAGCCAGCAGCCTGCCTGCTCGGCACTGAGGTGATGCTTCCAGATGGCCACCCAGAAGAGGCTCTTTGAGAAAGACTGTGTGCTGAGCCTGACAGGAGAAGCAAATTATTTCTGGAAACAGAAAAACAGTCTGACAAATGCGGTATCATGGAGCATATCTTTGAAAGAGCAATGGACAGAGACAGTCTAGATCACAAAAGACTTGCAGCCAGTCGTTATAAAATACTAGTTCCACATTGAAGGACATGTTGGAATGAATTCCCTACCATACTGGAGGAACACTGCTTATAGTCATAAAAATATAAACCAGTCTGTGTTTTCTGTCTGGTTTTGTTTCTTTCTTTGAACTGAATATTTTACACCATATGTCAGTTACTGAATTTTAAAAATATTTTCCCAAAGAGAAGACCTGGTAAAGGTCCTTTACTCTCTAAAAATTGTGGAAGTTAAGCATACTTTTATACTAATAGTACCATCAATTTTGCATTTTATTTATAAACCAACTAATAGTTGTATGCTGTTAATGTGGTTTTCAAAAATAAAAACAAAAAATAAAATCAACCAGCAAAGGTGCCACTTACAATGAGCCTGCTTTATAATTAATTCTGAAATAATAACTCTGCATATCAGTTCAGAAAAGCTCTTATGGGAGTGAATAAACAGATTCCCTAGTTGCTCTTTACTCCTCTGCAAATATGTATTTCTATTGCCTGAGGTTAACAACTGCCAGCAGAAATGTTTGCTAAAATAATATGCAGCATTTAACTGGCTGAGAACATACTGTGCCAATTCCTGACTTGTAACTTAATTTCTTGAGGATAATACCAAAAGCTTTATTTTGTATATTTTCTTCCGTATCTAATAAATACTACGTTAAATTTCTGCAGTTATCCTTTGGATTTTTATGTTGATTTAAAATATGCACTTGCTTCCAGCAAAGGAAGTTCATTATCATAATAGCAAAAGGCACACAGGTGAGCTGAAATGAATGGTAACAACCCAAGGTTAGCACCTGAGTCCTTGTGGTCTGGAATCTGTTCTTGAAGCTCCAGGTAGATTTAATGTGTGTATTTTTACTTTAAAGGTCCTTGCACACAGTGGCTCACAGGTCACAGGCACAGTCCCATTTGACAGATCTGACTCTAACAGAGTCGTTATCATAGTTTGAGGGGGAACAGTTTTTTCACAAGTGCAGAATTTGGGAAAAGCCGTTGTATTAGAATTTGATCTATATTTTCAAAGACTTCCTGAAGCTTTGTCTGTGCTTCAAATAACTTGTTAGAGGTTTTGAGGAGCTCAGCAGTATATTGACATTTGTACCGCTTTGCTAAGGGCATGCTTCAGTGCTGTGAATGCTGTAAGCAAAGCAGTTTGTTTTCACTGTGTTCTGCTAAGAATAGCTGTACCTATAGATTGATGGTTTAAGTTATTAGTATTGTCAGCAAAGTATAACAACACTGCTCAGTTGAACGTGGTGACCAGCCAAGATAGTCTCTCTGTACGCTTTCATTTTTTCCATGTCAAGAACTTTCACTTTATATTCTACAAGCTTATTTATGCACCAGTTTTAACTTCTATTTTATAGAGTTCAAGAAGGTATCTAGGCATGGCCTACACGTACACCATAGAATACCTACTTAACACAGATAAAAGTTGAAACATAAAGAGTCTAGACATTTAGACATAAAGGAACTAGATATCAAAATAGGGGATTTTTATGCAACCATTTACTGTAACAAGTTTCATATAATTGTATCTATTTATTAACATAAGTAAAAGGTATCTCCTCAAGGGAGTCATTGTAAAGAATTCTTATCACCCATATGACCATATTTCTTTAAACTCAAACATGTATCAATGTCAGTGACATGTTACTAAATTTAGTTTGTAATTCCAATGTACAGGTAGTTTGACTTACTGAGAGGCCAGTGTCTTGGTTTGAAAGACAGGTGTCTGCTAAGGAAGGCAGGAGCCTCCCTTGGAATGGCAGATGCAACCCTCTTCCCTCCGCTATAATTTTGAAATCAAGGGATTTTAGGCAAAGATGTGGGAAATAGGAATAACAGTTCTTTACTATTATATATATAACCAGTCAAACAAACAGCAATAACTCTGGCAGTAACAGCAATCACAAACCCAGCCCCAGCCTTCTCGGCTGTCAGGCCCTTTCCCCTCGGGTGCAGTTCCGCTCGCAGCCGGCAGGGGCGCTGGCGGCTCCCGGTGAGCAGGGCGGGTGCGATGGTTCCCCCGCGGCTGCAGGGGGCGCTCCGGAGCGAGCTCGGGGAGCACGCGGCACCGGTGCCCTGGGATCCCGGGAAGGGATGGGACAAAGGCTTCACAAACCGCTGGGCAGCCGATCCCGGTGTCCGGCCGGACCCTCGGGAACAGCAGGCTGGAATGGCAGGGAGGAGCACAAATCCCGGGTGGCAGACGCGATATATCCAAGCGGAGAACCCCCCCGGAGGTCGGGCAGGCAGGATGAGCACGGCTACAATGTAGCGAAGGCTCGAAGCAACGGCAGGGCAGGGCTGCCACAGCCCGGCTCCCAGCGGGGCAGGGAAGGCAGCTTTGGGATCCCGGTGTTTCCAGCAGAAAGAAAAACGGCCAAAAAGAACCAGCAGCTCCTCTCTCCCCGAACGCCGAGACCGAACTGCCCCCACACCCAGGTGAAACACAAGAGTAGCCAGGCGCACCCCACCCTCAATGGGTAGCTCTTTGTCTTCCTTAAGTACCCAGCGATTAGCAACATTATGGGGGAAAATTCCTTTAACAGAAAAAAAACCCTAGAACTCTTAAAACCCCAACACCATGATAAAAATATTCTTAGTTGTAAATTTAAATATGCCACAATATCCTTCATGTGAAGCTCGTTCTACATTTGCAGTCGTATGCTCAGTTACAAAAAAACCACACCAAACCCCCTAGCAACTGGATCATGAATCTGTGGGTCTTCCCTTGTACTAGAATAAAAGAGATAAGTTTTGTTAAAAGCACAGGAAGAGTACGATTCAGGTGGTGTCACACAAGAATTCCAGGTGCAATGAGGTCAGTGATATGCACTGACTTACTGCAGCAATTAATAGAATAAAGATCTGAGCCATTTTGAAGTTTTGTCAGGTATCTCCTTGCGTGATTACATATGTGTGATTAATAGTAGTGTAATAATTACATTATTGTGTACTAATTGAAGTAACATGTCCGAAGATAGAGGAGAACAAGTAAGATAATGACAGAGTTGTTTGTTCTACATACAGCAGATGCATTATAGAAACAATAGGCAGCAGATGACAATTTAGATAGATATTCCCAGGAAATTTATGTTACACAGATGAAATTAGGAATATGAAATGCCATATAATTAGCAAAACTGGTGAATTTTATTCAAGCATATATTACCATTTAATACAGGAATGAAGCAAGTATCATTTCTCAAAGCAGTGCTTTTCAACCTATGGACCCTTAGTCTTCTGTGGCCTATGGGTTCATGAAGGTTTATTTTAATAAAATAGTAATTCTTACTCTTGGAAGACTTCCAGTCAGGGTCGAGGAGTCTCAATCTCCCGTTGAACACTGTGAGGATCCACAGTGTTGCTGATCTTTATAGATCAGTAAAGGTTGATCACCACGGTGTAAGTGGTCGCTGTTCAGCCCTGATGATGAGACAGCAGAGTATTGGTACTAGGCTAGTTCCAAATGGTCAGATTTTCCAGACAGAGATTCTTAATGATTTAAAAATATCAAAGATTCTTCTCTGTATCACTCAAACAAGAAGAAATCATCACAATTTTCACCTGGTCTTGAATAATTGACAGTATATCCACATTTCATCCCTCTTGAACTACAGTAATTGACTTAAACATCTCCGGGCCCTTAGGATAACCCATTAAATTCTTACCTTTATCCAATTTCTTGCATGACGTATTAAACAGAGAATGTGCAAGACAGAGATTTCTAACATTTGTGTTTAGTTTTGTTCATGTAATACTTTTTTTCACATTGAAATTGCTGGATCAAATTTCACTAAAGTCAGTCACATTTCTCTCTGTAGTACTGATGGGTAAAAATTATCCTGATGAATCAAAACTACTAAACTAGAAATATTTCTAATACATTTATTTTTATGCCATTTTCCCTTTTTCTTGATGAATGAGCAGTGTAAAAAGATAAGAGATTAATAACTATAATCTATATAAATATATAAGATATATATTCAAGCATATATTACCATTTATATATTTATTTGTATTTGTTAGATTTATTTGTAATATATGTATATTTAATATATGAAATATAGAAAAAGATATAAAATACAATTTCTTTTCAGAAAATCATTTCTAGCAGTAAGAAAATTTGTCTCCTCTTATCAATGTGCCATTGATAACGTAGTGGAAATCAAACATTTGTGACTGGTATGACCATACTAAGCTGTAGAGCTCTACAGAGATACAAACAAATATTTAAGGGATAACCACTTCAAAAGGAAGGAGAGAAGCTATGAATTTAGCTATTTCATTCAATCTCCATCATGCCTGCAATGAGAGAGTACATTCATTTACAGTAGTCCCTCCCAGCAAATCCGTATCATCAAGAACAGGATAAAACATCAGTTTCCAAGGCAGCTTTTTCTGGCAAAATACATCAGTTCTGTCTTGACCCCAGGTACAGTAACAATGTGAGGCTTGAGGGGCACAGGTTGTACTGCAGCAGCTGAGTTTATTAGCAGGACTAAAATTCAGGTGGTATCTGACCATTCTTAGCCCACTCCCATGCTACAGGCACAGAACAGGTTTGTCTCCGCAGACGCTCCGTTGTCCAAACTAATAACAGTGATGCTTTTGCCGTGACTGCACAGAAAGGAGCGCACTATTTGAGAAAGGCAGCAGCACACAGCAAAGAGGCAACTGCCTGTGGCTTCCCACAAAATACATTTACGACAGCAGACAGCTCCTGTGGAACAGTGCTGATGAGCCAAAGGTCTCTGCTGCTGCACCCTGCGCTGCCCGCAGTAGCCAACAACACTGCTCTGCCTTTTGTGGGGCTTCCACCAACATGGCTGTAATCAAGCAGATTTCTTCTCCCAGTCTTAGAACAAATCAATAACTGAAATAGAGTATGTATATATTTGTCTATTTGGTAGTGACACATTTAAGTTTTAAATCCTCTGTGCTTCTCACTGGCTAAATAAGCTGCTCCTGTCTCCCCATCTCTCAGGGCTTTTGGGACATAGTCAATACCTATAAACTGTAGAGATGTGAAGGGAGGTTTCATCTCATTAAAGTGTTCCACCAGTGGAGATTCCTGTGTTCCCTCTGGTGATTTGTGACCACAATTTCTGACCTTTACTATCTGTGTTGTCTCACTTATACATTGTGTGCCCCTAGGGAACGTACTCACGTACATCACACGACTTACTAGCATATTTTTGCTTTATGTTATATACCTTCCTTCTCCCCTATCAGAGTATTCTCATCTGTTTATAGATCGTGTAATAGCTCAATGGGTAAAATCATTCTTCTAGAAGAGCAGGTTCTGGGAAAATTACTGATATTGCTTTCAGATATTGCTTCTCTACCAGATTTTTCACTGCACTTATGTCAATAATGCAATTTTTTACTCTTTAATGCTACAATTCCTCAGTAAAAACCAATTATCTTTAGAAATATCATAGCTGTTAGGGGTTTTTTTTCCACTATGCTTATCATACCTGAGGTTCAGATTGTGTCATGTTGCTAAGCTTTCTGGAAACTGGGTTATGACTCAAACTCTTTCTCCCTCTTAGAGAACCTCCAAGAGTCTTAAAGTGAGTCACAAAATAAAAGTACAAGTGAAGGAAGAGTTACTCAGCTTCCTAACCATACATAGAGTCCACATACTTCAAAATGTCCAGGAATTGTGGGCATGTGATTCCCAGGGCATCCCATTGGAAGCCAGCAGTGCTGGCTTCATAAGTCTCCCATGGATCCCCTGCTGCTAAATATTCAAGTTGGCCCCATGGTAACACAGATTCCCTCTGCTCATGAATGCAGCCCCAACATAACAAATTACACTTGAACAGCTTGAGAGCTGCAGGTGGCTGAAGAGTCCCCAAACTCCCACCCACCATCTAACAGCAGCCAGCAGTTTCCAAATTTGTTGTAAATCCTTGCAGCTAGTAACTACAAACATTCATCGTTTTCTCCATCTAAAGAAATTAGGCTGCTGCCTTCTCATCCTAGAAGTGTGGGGAGGGCAAGTCAGAGGAGGAGACTATGCTAAAAGGAGCCTCACAAAGACAAATGGGGCCAGAAAGAAGCTGTACTCAAGGAAATGTAAGTCTAAACCATTCTCCATTCTCTGTGTTGCTAAAATTTCATTTTACAGAGAGAAGTGTGTGATTAAGATTCTGATCCTCACCAGAAATTTGATGCAGCCACCAACAGCTTTACTAAAATACTAATTTTTGAGTGACAGTGCACACTCTTGCATAAAAATGCTCTTTCTATCCACATCCGGTTTAAATCTATGCATAATTGGCTCCATATGACTTGTTCTCCACATGTGACTCCACATGATCAAGTTCTTGGAGCAAAAATCGGGAAACTTGATAAAGTGAAGCACCATGGGAATGACAACATTATATGTATTTATGAAACTTCCATTAGGAAAAGTAGTCAAACATGAAGCAGTCTTAGTCTGCACAGCACAAGAGTATGCATGAAAACACATAACATCTAGATGAAATAGAAAAGGGGTATCAAACCCTTTGGTTGGTTTCAATCCATAAAGGGATTGCTCTGCCCCTTTAGGAGCTTGGTGTGGGCTGAGCAGCACTGGTCAGCCAGTGCTTGAAACCTTGGATGAAAAGGCTCATGCTTTGTTTTTTTGGTAGCCATTCCAGAGAAACTCTGGATGCAGTGAGCTGGAAAAGTTATTTTTCAGCTCGTTCCATTCAATTCAGCTCACTCAGGTGACATTCAATAAAGAGATGTCTCAGTTAAATAAGTGCACTTTAAAGCCCTTATGTATTATATCAATCAAAGAATCAAAATGAAGAAGTTGCTTGAAAACTGCTGATTAATTGTAAAAGTTAATACTGGTGCAGAAAAGAGAAGAAAGGAATAACATGCCAACCTAATTCTTAACTTGTTATCTAGAAACTGTTGAAGCCACATAACCAAAAATTATAAAGTAGGAAACAAAAAAAGCCCCTCCAAATAATAAGACTATATCATGTTATATAATTTTCATCTGTTTGATAAGGAAAGATAAGTAACCACAACATACTTGGAATTACATGAGGCTGATGGTGCTTTGGAAAGGCATCAGGTGGCTATGAGCACCTCCCTGTATTTTGCACCAGTGCTTGTGCAGAAGAATCAGATGCTTTCCACTGCTAATACTCATGGCAACAGGGATCCAGGCTTACGCAAGGATGCATCCATTGAAACCACTGGTGTTGTGTGACAAAATGTAGCCCTGTCTGAGGAGGCCCATAGGGAAATGACTCCCTGGATGAGCCTCTGAATCCATGGGAGCTGACTTTGTAGGGTCACCATTTTGTTCAGCAAGAGCATTTGGGTCCGTTCCCCTTCAGCTTTCTAGTGCTCAGGGAGTGATTTTTCTGTGCAAATAAGGAAGAGATAAATCCAAACCTTCCCAAAAATATTCCCTGAATATTAAATGTTTAGGCATATTAACCTGTCTCTGTGCTTGTTTCTGGGATGGTGCTGACCAGCTACAAAACCTGTGCTCAGAATCAAGGGTTTGTTGCCATTAAATTTGTCCATTGGTTAAAAATTCTTGAAATTTCTGAATACAACTAAATAAACTCTCTTTAATGCCAGAATAGCCTTCTAACTAATATGAATTTAGTATTAATTCCTTTTAAAAAGCTGAGTGCCACAGAAATGGTGGCTGTGTCTAATTGTGCCAACACTATGTGGAGCTCACTTGTATGTTATAGCTAGGCAAGTCATATCAGATTTGCTTTAATGGATTTTCCCAGAAAGCATTTTCTCAAACGGGTGCACAACTTAACAACCAGAGCTTGTGCAGTTCTTGTCTTGGATGTTTCACAATGTCATTTTTTGGTCTTCTAAATCTGACACTCCAACTAAAGTAACATAGCAAGTAATGTTGGCAATAGAAGCAGGTAATGTGAAATTCATACCTCACACCTGCTTTCCTATGCCACTTAGTCTGTGCCAAAATGCTACTCTCTTGTTGGAAGCTAAGCAAATATCAGATGCCTTTCATTTCCCAGACATGTGTGCCACATGCCACAATGTGCTCCAAGTCTTATTTGCATTTGAAGAAGAAAGAATCAGTCTTTTGTGTGTTTTTATTGCAATCATTGTGGTTGTAAGGATATCTTTTTCCTGGCAGGTATAGATTGCTTAATTGGTCTGTCCAGCCAAGTGCCTCTGTTTTTTTCTACATTATCATCCTGCTTGTAAGACTTGTGCTACCCTAATTTCTTTTTCTACTCTCCTAAGCATGTGTGACAACAATGAGAAAGTGTAAGGTGAAAGGACCCCCCATTCTGTTTCTTTGCAGTATTTCTTGCTTCTTCTACTGTGTGCTGGCTGTTTTGCTTTGGGGAACACTGGCCGAACTGCAGAAAGTCTTCTATGGCTTAAACTACAGCCAGTGCTGTGTCTTATAAGGATGCAGGACTCCCCTGCTGCCTCCTAACTTCCCTGTTTCTTACAGACAACTCCAGCCTGGAAACATTCTTGACTAGCCTGCTGCCTTTGGATTTCCTTGGTGGAAGAGGAAGAATGATAGCAGGAGAAAACTCATTGATCACGGTGACATCTCTTTCTCTGCCTTCATTTTTATGAATGGGTTCATTTCTCTTTCTGCTGAACTCATCCAGAGATTCTAAACGATCCAAGTGAAAAAAAGAACTGGTAAAGTTCTGCACTCCTGGACAAGATTCAGCTGTCTTTCCATGTGTGCTTACTGTTATTTAAGAGAGCGGGTGCATCCTGCCTGTTTTCCAGCTGCCCACCTCATGGGAAGGTCCAGCTTTCTCCTAAGCCCAATGTCATATCTGCCACCCCATGCAAATGACTTGGATATCCCAAAGTACATCCAAAGGATGTCTTAAGAAGTGCACTCACATCCCTGGATTCTGTAAGCATAGCAAATATTTTAATTTAATTCATTGGATGTGGGAATAAGTTTGGACTGTGTCCTGGGTTGCAGTGTATTCTATTACCATCCTCAGGAGCTGTTGAAATCAGGTGGGGCAGTGTTTCCTTGCCTCCTCCCCCCAGACTATCTTTCTGTTAATGGCCCATCATTGTCCTGCTGCATGACTCAGAGATAACTCCCTCCGGACTATCTTCTGTTAATGAGCCTAATCAACACTTGGCCTCATGACTCATTACCCCATTGTGAGATGCTCCACCCAGAGGGAGGAACCAAACATCCCATCGTGGATATAATCTGGTGATTAGACAATCCTTCCCACTGGATTTCCAGAGGATAGGAGCTACACAGCCACCACTGGACCTTCTGAGGAGGAGCAGACCCTTTTTCTACAGGATCACCACTTTGGGAGGACTGCAGCCACCATTCTACCAGACTGCTACCACCACCCTGACTAACAGGGTGCCAGGTTGTATCCTAACTCTGTCAGTTTAACCCAGTGTTATCCGCTTTTATTGTTTTTTCTTTCCTCCTCCTTTTATTTCCCTATTAAATTGTTATTCTGACTTGGTGTCTCCCACTAGTTTGTTTTCAAACTAGTACAGACTGATATTACAAAAATTATGGTTCTTTTCAGTAATGTTTTCAAGATTCTGGTATTAGGACACCAAACAGAGTTGTTTCATTAAACAGCTATCTGCCAAGATCTGTAAAAGAGGAAATGAGGAACATTTTACCTTTTTTTGGTGTATTTTTCAATTTTTCTTCAGAGTGTGTAGCTTTTTTTCTGAGTAGAGATCAGCATACTCAATAATAAAGGCAGATAGAATATATTTTAATGTCATTACTGTTGTGAAAACTCAGAAAATAATTAATTGTTTGCTTTTAAAATCTTCTTTTATATGGAAGAAAGAAAGATCAGCAATAAATAATTTTAAGTGAGGAATGCAACTAGATTTGGAGGATTTTCTGGGAATATGACTTACTTTCTCCTGCTCCAACCTAAGGACCAGAATGAAAGTAAACAAATGGCATCAGCCCATGCGTCAGATTGTAGTGAAGTCAGCTGTTGACAAGTCACCCTAGCAGTGTTGCTAGAATTTAGCTGCTAGGTGATGTCAGAACAGCTGAACTTGCTGTCAAATTACCTCAGTTTACCACTTGCCTGCTGTGCCTCCCCAGTTAGATATAAAATCTATTAATTTCTTCTTGCCTGTCTGGGTGAATTTCATACTCTGTTATGAAAAAGTAAGATCTCTCCAGCTCCAACAGGAACCCATCTTTAAGCTGGTTGGGTTTTTTTCTCCATGAGCTGGCCCAGTTGGCCATTGTGGCCATTGCTATGTGCAAATAGCTCACTAAGGTAGGAGCTGTGTGAAGCTCTGGAGCAGTGTGGGCTTCACCTGCCAGACAACTCCTAACCAGGGGCTCTCTTGTGACATGCCCAGAGAGTTACTACCAGGCTGTACTGTGCCAGGTATGGTTTTGCTCTGCTGAATAAAAGCTATGAATATATCAATTCAAGCCAGTTTAAAAGTTTTTCAGAGGAGAACTTCAACTGCATTATGTTTCATTATAATGTGGCATCAAAAAACATAGCTGGGAGATATGAAGCAATAACATGGGTGTCAGGAAATAAGAAATTATGGTACAGATTCAACAGAAAGAATAATGGAATTTAACTACCCCTTCATAAGAAACACACTTCAGACTCCTTTGGCCTTTTCAGGTCTAGCAACAAAACAGATTAAATGCAGTGATAGTAGTGAACAGGTTTGAAGGGTCCAGAGAGAAGAAACACATCTTTCCCCATTGGAATACTCCCAGAAACATCTCAGTGTTGCTGGTTGCCACCATGAGAAGTTATCTTGGGGCAAAGGTGCAGAAATGTGCCTGGGAAGTGCTTCCCTGCCCCAGGATAGCAGTCCTTAACCAGAGTGGGGCAGCTTCTATCCTAAAATGCGTCCACATTTACAGCTTCACAGCTCACAGCCGCCTTCATTCAGCTCTATCCAGCAGGTTTTTGTTGTTGTTATAACAATGGGCTTTTCTACTCTTTGGATTTAGGTAAACAATCAGATAATTTGATGAAGCGCTGTAGGTGGAAACAGTATGGTTTTTTCCCACTGCACAGTGCTTAATAATAATAATAATGTTGTGTCTGCCAATTTTTCTTTCTTCCTTTAATTTGATCAAATGAATGTTCCTTAGATAATTAGACTCCCAGGCTACTTAAATGTGGATCACTCCAGTGGCTACTTCAGCCATTTGGAAGAAGCACACAGCAGCTTCACACAGAGAGGAAAATAATATCAGCTTTGCTATCCCCCAGGAAACAAACACAGATGTTCTCCACTCAAAACTAGAGCAATTTATCATTTCCTGCACACAAGACTGCTAGGTTCAACAAAAAGGTAAAAGGGGAACACTGAAACAGATCTGGAAGACCTTAGATGATACAAAATAGAAATTTGTGCTGCAAGGGACACACAGAACAGGAGTAGTGTTTATTCATTCCATGTCAGTATTTAAAAGCAGAACGATGGTGGCAGTGTACTGGTACTGTCTGGAGGGGGAAGTTTCTGTAGACAAAGGTAAAAATACACGGTTTGAATCCTTCCAGCTCCTGCAAGAAAAACTTCAACAGATTGATCCATATTTGGATGCACCACATCTAAAGAAACCCATGTGACTTTAGCTGAATGTAATTGGCTATTTTCTGTTCACTAAGTGTTCACATTTCCTTAAATTTAGTTCTTTAGTGATGGACTGTTGAAATGTGAATTACAAGATTTTGCTATAATTGATCAGATTTGTCGCAAGGTATTCTCCATCTGGGTGACTTATGTATAAACACAATATTTCAATTACATAGATCCTTGTGAAACAACATCTTTGAAATACACTCGCCAAACCTCTCTGCAGGCAGGTAGGAATGTGTGGGGCTTTTTGCAAGTTTCACAGGAAGGAGCCATAAAAGTGAGCTCAAAATTATAAACTACTTAAAAACAGGATTACAAAAAAATATTAAGAGTAGGTTTATCAAGTGCTGTTAAGTACAGCAGCTTTACTTCAGCTCTGCTCCCTTAACCCTTGATTCCTGGAATAAACAAGTGCAAAAGAGGGATCCCTCAATATTTGTGGCTTCCTTATATTTCATAAACTCATAGAATACCATGTTGGAAAGGACCTCAAGGATCATCTTATCCAATGTTTCTTGGCAAAAGCATGGTCTAGACAAGATGGCCCATCACCCTGTCCAGCTGGATCTTAAAAGTGTCCCGTCTTGGGGAATCCACCACTTCCCCATGGAGATTAAGCCAATGGCTGATTGTTCTCATTGTGAAAAAATGTTATTTCCAGTCTAAAGCCCCCTAGTAGTAACTTGTACCTATCACCCCTCATCTTTTGCATGTGACTCATTGTAAAAGAACGGAGTCTCTCTCGTTTTTTAATTTCTGGATGACAGTGATAAGGTATCCCCTATGTCGTCTGTTCCCAAGGCTGAACAAACCCAGTTCTGCTTTTCCTTGTATGGCAGACTTCCCAGTCCTTTGCCTGGTGTGGCTGCCTGGCCACAGCTGAATTTGGGACTTTCTGGAATCACAGCAGGGATGTACTGGGCAGAATTCACTTGGGATCTGGACAGTAACAAGGCATTAATTGGTAGATGTTAATATTAGTGAAGCAGCAATAAAGTCAAGATGATTGTGTTACTCCTCTGTGCAGCCACCACCAGTCTGTTGTGCAATCATCTGAAGAAAATGCCCACGAATAAATAAATCACTGTGTCAGGGCACCTCAAGATGCCAAGCCTGTATCCTTCTGGTGGCATTTCTGTAAATCTAGTTTAATCCCACTGCATACAAAATACTTTCCTCCTGATTTACAGTCATACAGGCTACAGTAAAATCTGCATCTCTTTTTTCCCTCTAGTTACCTATATGCATTTTGATGTGAGGTTTTTAGAAAGAGGCTTACTCCTGGAGAATAGCTGTGTCCTTCTCTGAGATGTGACAATATGGTTCTCGGCCTAACTCTGAAAATCAGGTCTCTCATTGACACTTGAAGGCCCTGGGTTTAGAGATAGATCTTTGCCTGGTGGTTTGCATCCATTTGTCCTAGTGACTGCTAGGTGGGACTGGTGGGTCTTTGGTATTCAGCACAACTAAGCAAATAGTTCTTTGAGCAACAGAGCTAATGGTATTAATTTCCTTATGTTTAAGAAGATATAAAAATATCTATCAAGTATCTTCTGCACGTGAGGCAGATGTAACATTTCTTTGTGTGGACTTTCTAAATTAGCAATACAGTTACACTCTTCATGGTTAAGTCCTTCCTGTAGTAAGGCTAAGAGCAGCTTGTACCCCCCATCCTGCTGCTTATCTCCATTAAACTCATATGGATTTAAATAATTATCTGTCCTGTGTGCTTCTAACTGGGCACTGCATTCAATATAAGAAGATGGGGGATTACAGGCAGACAGGCCCCACATGAAGACAACAGGAACATCAGAACTGCATTTCTAAGCTAAAGTGAGTTAAAGTGTCATATAAGAACTGTATTTTGACTGTTGCATGTAAGCATCAGAACTGCCCTAAAAATTCAGGATCTGACCTCAGGCCAGACACTCCCTGTGTTGATGCTAATATGAGATAACACAAATCTCTGTCCCTGCAGAACTTTCTCCTTTTTTATCTGCTTTAAACAACTGTGATTTAGTGTGCAGTAGTTTATCTCTGAATAAAGAAGAAAAGTTGCAGTCAACTCCTCATTTCCACTGTCGATATTATTGTGTCCCGCAGTGGTAGGGAGGAGAGGAGAGATCCAGCAGGCAGGAATTGTGCAGCAAGATTGATTTATTTAATTATTTTACAAACTCTTTTATAGACTTTTTTCTTCATAGTCTAAGTGGACAAAGGCTCAGCCACCCCTTGGGGGTGATTGGCTAAAATCCTAAAACATCCGTTGTCAAAATATTTTTCTACTGTACTATAAACAAGGCTTTTTCAAGGTTGCAGATGTTCATGGTTTACAAAACTCTGCAAATATCTTCTGTGAGAGAGAAAAGTCTCTCACAGACTTAGAAAAGAGCAGGAAAAATTCTTGCTAACAGCAATATTGTATCCACAACTCCTTTTAACTAGAATTTTTTAAAGTGTGCAGAAACTGGCACATGCTACAGCTTTGATTTGTGCTCAAGGTGCAGTCAGGAAAAAACTCTTTGAATGAAGTTTGGATTCTTAAGTATTGGATGTCAACCAGGACTTGAAAATACAGCTTGATAAGCCATTACAGACCTGCTAATTAGGCTCCAGGTTACTCCAGAGAACCCTCAAAAATTAATTGACAGCATAATATGAGTAAAATAGGATCGCTAGAAAAGAAAAAAAAAAAAGCAATTTATTTATACACCTAATCAAAACATATTTTTGTACTATTTAAGCTTAAACTGATAATTTGCAATGTACATATGGAGTGAGATATGTAATTTACATAGTCATCTGTTGTATGGAGCATTGTGTGGCATAGGTCCACCCATTAATAAAAAGACTACCACAGAGAGTCCAGGCACTCCTCTGCTTTTCCTTATATAGCCTTACAGTGTCTGAATGGCCTCTCTTACAGCAATTAAAAATATCCAGTGTCACAAATATTTTCAACACCAGCAGTAAGAAGAGACTTCATTTACTTGAAGGAATATATTTCACACTCACAAAGGTCAGGTTCCATTTGAATCACTAGGATGTATCCTGTATCACAGGATCCAGCCCAAAACTCTGCTGTACCAAGGCAGGTCCCTCAACCCGTGTCCTCCCGAACACCCTGAGTAAATTATGCCTTGTACAACAAAAGCCCTCTCACAAGGAAAAGCCATTGGGATCACACAATAGGCCCTTCACAAGGGTTCCTTCTGTAGTTTTCTGAAGTCAGGCATAACCCAGCTGTTACCATCTGCTGGGAGGAGTTTTTGGCAGGAGACACCTTACAAACACCAGTCAAGCACCAGCCACTCGACAAAACAGACCAGCCTAGTTCTCTGAGGCTGAATCCCCTCTGGAGAGATGTGATTTCACTGACCTGGGTTGCTAGTGATGCTTGCTGCCTACCTGTCTCCAGGTGGCTGATGGTAGGGGGAGACTTCTATGGACTGAATCCATGAAAGTGAGATAGTAATTTTTCATGGGTAATTAGGAAAAGCTCTTTCAAATTTTAAACACAGATATTGTCATCATTGCAAAAGCAACACCTTTTTGGGACACTTAATTTCCTCTAAGCCACTTTAATAATCATTATGCTTTATTAAATTTCTAGCCTTAGTACTAACTGTTTGCATTGATTTAAAGAATAAATTACAGATTGAAATTTTTTCCATCATGCTTTCATCCCAGTCTCATTTAAATACTGGAAACCGTCAAGCTATCAGCTTGAAAAATAGTTAATCTTAGTCTAAAATTAAGCAGTTTAATTTATTTGCATAAATATAAATCGACACTTTTAATCCCACAGAGAAAAGTCCCTATTCCCAATACCAGATCCTGTCATTTAAGATTGCATTAGTCTTGAAGTATGGAGATCCTCTTAAAATACAATTTATTTTTAATGCTTTCACTGAAATTATAAAACTATCACATTTATCTTCAGTGGATTTAAGATTTTTTTTTTTTTTTCCTTTCCAGCTGCACCTAAATGCTACACAAAGACTCAAAAATGTTGATGTATCACCTCTGGAGTAGTCTTTGAAAGAATAAATGGTTGCTCAACTGGCACTCTAGGAATTTGCCTTGGAAACACCTACATAGAACTAACATAAAATTCAAGAGAAGAAGAACAGATAGCTGTAAAAGTAAACCATGACATAGTCCAAAATGAAAAGGTCACCACATAATAAAATATAGATTGATAGTTTATACCCCCATAACTTAAGTTGCTTTGGATTTGCTTGTTTTAAATGATAGAATTTAAGACACCAAGTTTTGAGTCTTTTTCAGGGTGTAATGTCAGTTGTAAACTCTGTAACTGAAGTCTTGGTTTAAATTGCTTGTCATTTATATACATGTAAGTCCTCTCTGCATGACAAGTGTACACACAGCTTTAATACCTACATCTGTTCCAGCTCATTAAACCCAGCTGTTCTGCACCTTTCCTCTCTTCCCCTCATGGTTCAATGGTAGCAAAACCATTCTTCCCAGGCCATAAGCGAAAAGCAGAGAAGGCACTAGCTACAACCAGTCAGAAAAATACCACTATTGACACTTTTCTTGATTTTCCATGCTTAAGTGTAAATTGATCAGGGAAATACTGCACAGAAGCAGAGCCAGTTTTACTCAGGAGTGCTAAGCCATGCACAGAGCTATGCTGGCACACTTAGCAGCATTTCAGTGATACATTCTGGCCAAAATGGCAATGAAGAAGTTCTCCTAGACAAACTGAGAAATCCTGGTCATATGCCAGCTTACATTCATTACTGACTGTACCACTGTATGACTCATGGAGGGAAAGCCCGGACTGACAAGTCTGATTCTTAAATTCTCACACGTAGTAATGCAATCCTGTTTTTTCTCCCAAAGAACAGCTTCTTACCTAAGTTTAGGTAGGGAGAAGAGAATCAGACTCATCTCAACCACATGAGCAGTTATGTTCCCCCTCTGCTTTAATGAAAACTCATAAACTCAAGTGGTGTTACCGTGGCATTACAAGGCTGCCCTTGGTGCCCTAAGACAAAGCATGCCACATGGGCTGAGATCAGATTGATGCTTATGTATCCTACAATAAGCTCCTATCAGTTCCAGTTCCTTAATGCTGTCAGTCCTCCCCATGTCCCATTGAGGAAGAGGTGTTTTTTCCTGTGGTCAGTGATTTAATTATGTTTGTGTGTGACTAAGTAGGCACCTTCTTCCCCCCTCCCTGTGGTAGAAACAGCCTGTTGGACAGGAGGCATTTGTGCACACACATGATGTAAAGAGCTCTGCAGGTGTCTTTCACTCCCCACAACACAAGCTTTCCTCAGAGCCCTTGCACCTGACTGCACAGGTGTGGTAGGCCTAGAAGGGTGGCAAAGCAGAGGCATGCTGTGTGGGAAAATAGACCTAAAATCTTGTGAAAGCACTATGACAAGTAGCTCCCCTGTCCACATTGGGTTATTTGTAGTGTTACCATGGGCTTTTGTTTGGCTTTTACCCACACTGCACTATACCATCCTATAAACATAGACTTTGTTCCAGGCTCCTATTTCAGACTCTGCCTGCAACCTAAGACATCAGGGATAATTTCCCTAACACAAGCTTGCCAAAGGCTTCATCCAGCATGGGCCCCACAGACATATTTGATGGCTGTTGGAGGCTACCTGCAGTTTTAACTGGGGATGAGACTAGTAGCAGTCCTAAAGCTCAGACAGCAGAGGAAGCATTGGATCCTAGTCTTCTGGGCCATTTGAGTAAAATTTAAGAACAAAGCAGAGAAGGCAGGGATGTCATCAGCACTGGGGTCACAGATGATGCCAAGTCGATGTTGCCTGGAGAAATATTCCATGTAATCCCATAACCAGTGATTGAAGTTATTTTGGTAGCTTCTGTTTGCTATGGGATGGCTTTTGTCTCAGTCAAGGAAAGAAGTAATGTCTTCCTCTGCCATCACTAGCAAGAGCAATCCCAGATGGAGAGCTATTATCCAAGCCTGCAGCTAGGGATTTTTTTTTCTACTGGTCTTTAATGAAATACTGCATTTTCAGTATTTAAAATGGCAGACAGCAGAAGTGACTGAATATCTGTATTCTGTCTGTGCCCAATATTCACTGAGTTTAGGACACTATTACTATCATTCAGATGGGGTCCTGGGTGGTCTCTGTTATGAACTCTGTTGACTGTGCTGACTGGAAGAGTCACTGGAGGAATAGCAGGTCCCTCCATGTGCACCCTGAGCATGGGGGTTGAAACAGAAGACAACTCTTGTGAACAGGCTTCTGCACGACTGTTCATCATCCTGTTTATATTTGCTTATTTTTTCTGTTCTTGGCTGATCAAGACCAATGTCACTGTAATTTTTACTCCCTCTTGTAACTTGCAGTCTTTCTTCACCCACTGATTTGCTACTCCGCCACCAAATGACAAAAGGCTTTTTAGCACAGAAATACTTTTATGTGAGAGCTGAAAAAATATTGCCTTTTCACACTTAGCATCTGCAACAAATTAAAACCTGAATGCACTTTGATATGAAGATCATAACTGGTAGAAGAGGTCATGTTTGAATCTTGACCAGGCCTTCTGCCAAGCTAAAAATTATTTTCTTAATTTTTATAAATATAACTGAAATCTTAAAACATTGCTATTGTTTTTTACTATCAAATAACTTAGGTGGCAAAAACTTCTGATAGACACACATTGAAAGACGAAAAAAGGGCATAGCGAACTGTCACAGGTATCTAGCTGTGATCTTGCTGTAGGAAAGATTACGAAGAGGTATTTTATTTTATTACTTCTCCAGGACAAAGAAAATACTGTGATTCCTGAAAATAGGACTTGCACTTTTCCTAGACTACAACAGCCACTGAGGACTTTGGGGAAGAGGACCTCAACCCCCAGGGGAGAGGAGGAAAACAAAAAAACAAGAATGTAGAGGTTGAGTCTGAGCTCAGTGACTTCCGTGAACAAGGAGCTAGAGGAGACAGGGACAGACAGGTTGCAGATGGCCAGAGAGGGTAAGGTGGTATCAGAGCACCACGTGTGGCTGAAGGGAGAGGAAGCATGAGCAGAGGGGACTATGCAGCAGATCTCCAGCTCCACTACCAGTTCTTTACTATTGCACTCCAACCTGAGAAACCCCCTGGAAAACACTGTGGTGGGCAGGGGTCCATCAGGACACGGACACTGGCAGGGGCTTGGGCCACTGCAACAGTAAGGGGAAGGACAGAAATACTGGTTGTCATGTAACCCCATCACTGGAGAGTGATGCACGGGGCTGGGATCCTCTCCACAGGCAGCATCACAGGCACTTTGCTGACATTTGCAAACTTTGCTTGCTGTCTGCTTAGTTCTAAACAAAGTTGTTTCATTCTATTTAAACATCCTTTACTTGCTTTAATAAAGACCATAGTTCCATACTCTGGCAGGTAAGTACTTAAGGAAACACAAGAAACAGGCAGACTCATCCAAACTTTTAATAGATCTCAAAATTGCATAAAGCAGTTGCCAGTTGGCACGGATGTGACAAAGTAATGCAGCATCACATTTCCTTACCCTGTTTCACTGTGCACTGCTGCTTGCCACACAAAGCTCCAGGCACACAAAGCCCTTGCAATGCCTACCTCTTCTGGACTGCTCCCAGTGATGACAGATGAGCTGTTTAGTTGCCTGTGCCAGGCCTGCAAACTGATGGTGCTCTAAGCCCATGCCAATGAAAGCTCTTTGCATTATCCTTGTAAATATTGTACCATTTACCTCCCACTCCACTACTTTGAAGAGCACCAGGCTTCCTGGCATCTCAGCTGAGTTACAGGTAGTGTCCATTTTGCTTTCAGTTCATCTAAAACTGGTTCTGCATCCATTAAGCAGCAGATCAGTGCACAGCTGAGCCATCTCCTGCCAGGTGCTCTCACAGCAGGGAATGGCCTCATCAGCCAGACTAGTAGAGGGTACACTGACCCCCCCAATATAACAGCAGGTACTCATATTTTTAAAGGCAAAAAGATGCTTTCATATTCAAATAGATCTGGGCCACATAGTACCGTGCACACTGCCAAGGTATCCCACAGAGGTATTCACAAAGACTGTGCCTATAACAATAAATTAGATGTGCCTAGGAATGCTCCCAGGTGCTGGGGCCAACTGGCTTACATCTATGCTAACAAAGTGCCTCATCCTCCCAAGCAGGGTTGCTGCAAGCAAACCACCCACACCACTCTGACTGTGCTCAGGCACTGCTCAGAAGTGTGCTCGCTGCCATGGGCCAGGCACTGGCCAGGGATGGGTCTAATGGTTTACCAGGAGAGATACTGGGAGCTGTGCTGGGCATGCTGGACGTGCTTGAAACTGCTCACACAGCAGCAGCCGGTTTTGCCCACCTGGTCAAATAAGCCATTCTCAGTGGTGTTACTCTTTCACTCTGATTTGTCCACAGAGTCTTTGTGTGTATGTATAAAGGACTGTCCATATAAGAAAGGAACATTTGTAAATGCTACCACTAGCACCTGGGGACTGTCCTCTCCCCAAGAGGGCTCTCACTGCAGGGGTGATAGGAAAACCAAACATTCTGCAGTCACGACACTTAATTAATCACCTCACAAACTCCCACCTCTACTCTCACTAATCAATTGGTCACTGGCTGCCATCAGAATGACTTGATGCTGGCTTGTAATAAAGCCATCACCTGCAGATCCCAGCTGCAATCTTCCTGGGCTGGAGCTGCATTTTTGCACAGCTCCATGAGTTAGTGCTCTCTGTGCTCTTCTGTTAGTTCTTGCCATCTAAGGTCTGTGGAGTAAATGGAGCAGGAGGCACTGCAAAACATTAAATGAAGGAGAGGTTAGTAGTGAGAAACTCCTCAGTCTTAATACCCATCTTCTTTAGTATTTCCATTAGTGATTTCAATGTGATAAATAAGAGCAGTGCTGGTGAGAATTGTTAAAGTCCTGAACCTGTGTGGTAACAGGAAAAGAGAGGAGGCTTGGATATCCTATTAGTAGATAACTTCAGTAATACAGTAGTAGAGACAGGATGAATGCCAATAAAATGAAAGATTATGTATTTGAGAATACCATAACTCATGTGACAGCAAGGCCCCTACTGTTGCCATCCAGAGAGGAAGGCATGTGATTACAGACTGGAGAATGAACCACCACGAGAGGCAATCATGTGAAAAGCAAATGTGGCTGCAGGACATGTCTGCAGCAACAGGGTGTTCCGAAGAGTCCTGCCTACTGGGCTCGTCACTGGTCAGGAGAGCATGTTGTAGTGGCAGGAGGGGCAGGGGAAGGGGCAGTCTCTCCTGTGAGAGAAGGCTGGTGGCTCTTAACTTGGCCATCCTAATAATGAGGAAGAGTAGAAAATGTAGCACACTTGTCAGTAATTGTACAATGGAGGTGAAGCAGGAACACTTTGGAAAAGGGACAGTCAGCACAAGCCAATGTTTGCATGCTAGAATAAGTACAGGTAGGCTGGGAATTAAAAGATGCTCCTCTTCTCTAAACCAGTCTGCTCTGGCGTAGCTACTCAAGTAAAGCAAGGATGACATAAAGGAAGGGATTTTTACATAGTGTTTCTTGAGTTCAAAAGAACAGCTCAACATACCTGTGAGGGCAGAGAACAGGGCCTGGCAATCCACATTCCCCCTGCAATCCTTTTGTCCTACAACAGAGAAGCAGGAGCCTGTGCTTAAGCGTGTCCTTCTCCCTCTGACCTGGGGAATGCAGAGAGCACCCAGAGAGGCTGCAGCGTGCGTCAGCAGTCTCCATGCATTCTCCCGAATGGCCTCTGTGTTATGGCACGCCCCACCTTCTGCTGTCCTCTAAGGATGTTTGCCAAGTTTCATATCCTTCATTTGCATCCATATTTGCATAATTGAGAAGTTTTTCAGTTTACTGCTCTATATGATTAAATTCATTGGTGGAAAATGAGGAGAGCTCACAGCTGGAGTGCATTAGTTTGCCATGTCAGAAGGCTGAGAAGTAACAGACAAACTGCACTGTGGGAGTAGGGACACAAGAATATGATCCCCAAAATCTGACATGCCTGCCCTGCATTACAGTAGCAGCAGTTTGGACCTGAGGGCTAGTTATGGTCGGGAATAGGGACTCCTGTAGGCTGCTTGGCTAATTTGGTTGCAGGGGCCAGGGAAGATCCTACATGATAGCTGGAAGGAGACTCAGCTGCCAGTCAGGCTCATGCCAGCATCATGCGGAATCACTACAAGAAAAGCAAGTGGGAAAAACGCCTGCCCCAGTGGTCATCTCTCCCCATCAGAAAAGACCAAGTGTGTCTGAAGGCATAATTAAAAACCATCAAATAACCAGCAGAGCCCAGAGGCTTGTCAGTATGAAGTATCATTAATTGATACAAATTAAGGAGTTGTTAAGTTAAGAAGTGACTCATTTGTCATGGCTTGCATAATGCCTTGGATGAAGAAAATCCTTAAAGACAGAATAAAACCATTTGCTGTAGTTGTGGAGGAGTCTCTGGAACAAGCTGCACATATGCTTTCTAGCTCTGGTTGATGCCTGCCAGAGCAAGGCTTTTATTATTTCTTTTCTGGTACTAGAACGGATCTGAAGTGAGCAACCACCACAGTTGGTAACTGATGCCAGTTCTGGCAGGGAGGGATGCACAGAGCTCTAACAGAATCAGGGATGCATTGATTGAAACCCTCTTTGCTGACACTGATAGCAACACAGATCTTTCCAGAGGACAGCATCCACAGTGGTCCTGCAGAGAAAGAGAGGGAATGGCACTGCCTGGAGCAGAGATATCCCAGCTGGCCAGGCAGTGTTGCACTGTTGGGGTTCTGTTCCCTTTTGCCCAGTGAGGACACTGGGGCATGGCCAGTAATGGTGACAGGCTCAGGTGCAGCCCATGGACCACCACATATGTCTGTATGGAGATGGCTGGGGCAAGGAAGGAAGTCACACCTGGTGGGGGGCTGAGCACAGACACAGCTCAGGAGTGAGACTAGCAAGTACTTACTAAGTAAGGAGAAGTAATGGATAGAGACTACTTTGGAAAATCATTCATTACAATCCAGCTGGAAACATGAAGGTTTTAAAGCTGTGAATTGAGCAGGCAGCCAGCCTTAGTCATAGGTGTCTGTTTCACAAGGGACAAAATACAGCTGAAGCAGCTAATTAATCCTGAGCTTCACTTCAAGAGGAAAGTCCGATACTGAAAACAGCAAATTTTTCTCACGTACTCCTGCTTCAGCTTCCAGGTCTGACAATCAGACGTGCATCCTGGGGGACTCTACAGCAATCTTTTATCATTTCAGTAATACACCTGACATTTTTTGCAGGTGATCTTTCAGGTCTGTAACCCTGCTGCTTCACTAGTTTTTCTCTGAGAGGTGAAGCCTGTCTCAGACGGTGGTGGCTCTAGTCCATCACTGCTTTCTGCAGGAAGCAGGCAATTTGACTTTGAAGACTGCTCCAAACACACAAAAACTGTTGAAATAGTGAAAAACTCTACGTTTTAAAATTTCTCTTGGTGGTACACTGGATGGAGGCAGATAATAATGTAAGTTTTGTTACTGATTAAGGCAGGTATTTGCATGAGAGTCTGATCTGTTATCACCAGGTTGTCACCACGATGAACTTGCACACATTTATCATTAATCTGGAACATGCTGCTGCCCCTCTTTAACTGCTAAGACAGCTTCCAGAACAGGTCTCTCTTTTACTGCTGTGAGGGGAGTGCTTTATGTTTTCCAGCAGTATCAACTGGGCCTCAAAAAAGAGAATGGGGAAGAGCAGAATGACTGAGGATACAGGCTCCCAGACTAATTTCTCCATGGTGAGGCTGTGGTAACTAGTTCCCTCTTCTCCCTCTCAATCTTAGCCCCACCGTCCCCTCAGCAGTGTCACCACAGGTCCTAGTGGACCAGACAGACATATGGACCAGAGAAATGATCAGCATTAAAACAGAACCTTTTCCTAGTGTGACCTTTTCTGCCACACCACAGTGTCCTACCTGACAGCATGACCAAGGCTGCCTTCACAGTCAGTGCACACACACAGGTGCCTGCTCTGGTGTCCCCCGCGGCTGTGCCAGCCTCCTCCTGGCCCAGCCCCTCTTCCCTCCTTTCTCTGGCAGCAGGGGAGCCACAGTGGGCTCTGGGCTGAGCCAGCCCTGCTGCCACCAATGGGAAGGAGCAGGCAAGGTCCATCCCCTACTTTCCATTCTTACAAAGAGGGATGGGAAGTCCTGCAAAGACCATGAGTTAAATGAAGGTTATGCTGATGTTTGGTTTAGACCCCTCAAGTGAGACAAACATTGAAGTTTTACGGCAATTTAAGGTGAAAGGTGGGAGGGAAAAGGTTTTACTTTCCCTGTGCTCACTGACACTCCTGTGCTGTGGGTACCCACAGATCTGACACGGAAAAAAAAAGGCTGTTTGGACGAAGAGTAATTATGCAGAATACCTGTGACTGTGCAATAAATTACAGATTTCTATCATAGATCTGGATAACGTGCACAGCACAGTGAAATGTTTCTCAGATTTCTACTTTGCTGATTGTAGGAAATCAGAGATAACATATCAGGGCTCAATATATTCACTTGATCCTGTGTGGGTGAGGTCAAGCTACCATTGCTGGTCAGGAGCAATTACTGCTGCAAAGAGAAAACTCATTTCCACCTACAGAGCTCTGTGTTGTTATAAGTTAAGATCAAGGTTTGGACTTAAATTGAACATACCAGTAAGAAATATGTTAATATAAATCAGTCCTCGTAAGCCAAATACAAATTATAACAGCAATCATTAAAGCAACTCAGAGTACAAAAATATTACAGCTACGAAACCGCATGTTGTAATTACTGGTGTTATCTCAGTGTTTTATATTCAAAGTTCTCTGTTCTGAATACTATTAATGAACATTGATTTGGAGAACACAAAAAGAACTTCCCAATATTAAAAATGGTTTAGCTGTATTTAAACCGAGACAGTTCCTTTCTTCTTTTTTTTTTCCCTGCCTTGGCTGTATCTTTCAACCCCCATCTAACAGCAGCTGTGATTTATTTTTAGCTTTTTTTCTTTGCATATTTAAAAGGGTGTTTCCATATGGTGTGAAGCATAAGCTAGTGTAGCAATTAGCTGGCAAAGAGACTGAGCTTTACAATTGCAAGTAAGTCAGAAAATAATTTTTGCTGTGAATCAAAGACATCTACACAAAGTGAACAGTTCTCCTCTACTGTACACGTATACTTTAGATCTCTTCATTCTGTGGGCCCAGTGGAGTACACAAACTGAATTCAAAAGAAGGCATCTAGCAGCGAGTTTAAATGCCTAGAACACCAAAATATTGGCTGTGCTGTGGAGTTGTCTTTTTAATTCATAATATATAAATCAAATATTGCAGAAATCAGCAATATCCTTTCAGAAGCACTACCATGTACATTTAATGGAGCTTGATCCAAAGGCTGCATTTGCATCTAAACACAATGATCCATGCAGAAAATATCTGGCTTTTATTTATAAATTGCAATGAATGTTTCTTTTTCTACCCAGAATGGTTCTCTGTAAAGAAAAGGAAGCTCTGTCTTCCAAGAGATGATGAACAACTGATTTCTTATTGTTTGGATAAGGTACAGTGATCCTGTCAGTCAAGACAAGTCACACATAAGGAGTTGTAAGACTGTGACTATATAAATGGCTTTGCCGTGCCATTTTCAACTAGGGAAGCAGCCTCCAGTAAATAAATGATATGGGTACAGAGCAAACTCTTTTAACACTGCATCTTAATTAAGAATTAATTAACAAATCCTCATAAAGAAATAATTAATTCTTGGATCTTTGCTTTTCTGCTGTATTATTCTAAACAAAGGTCTGGGGTTTCAGCCCTAAAAGACACAGAAAACCTTTACAACTGGAGAGCATTCTGATCTCTTATTTGTGCATGTTAGGATTTTAACAATACAAATCAGTGTTTGGCATTTTTTTTTTTTGTTTCCATAGATATAAAACCCCTCACACTTCTCTGGTAATTCTCTTTCAGGCAGTTAGTTTCTGACCTCAGTGGCCTCATCAGCAGGGATGGGGAAGAAGGGCTTTGCTTCCCTATTCTGTTTTGCTTATTTATGGTGGTTTATTGGTTTAACCCGGCAGGCAGCCAAACACCTCCCAGCTGCTTGCTCACTCCCCACCAGTGAGATGGGGGAGAGAAAAGGAAATAAAGCTAAGACTTGTGAGTTGAGATAAACAGTTTAACAGAACAGCAAAGGAAGCGAAAATAGTAATACTGATAAAAGAACATACACAAAAAAATGATGCATAATGCAATTGCTCACCACCCACTGAAACAATGCCCAGCCAGTCCCCAAGCAGGGGGTCACCTCCAGCCAACTCCCTCCAGTTTTATCACTCAGCATGATGCCGTATGGTATGGAATGTCCTTCTTGCCATTTGGGGTCATGTGTCCCAGCCTCTTGTGCCTCCCAGTCTCCTCGCTGGCAGGGCAGAATGAGAAGCTGAAAAGTCCTTGACTTAGTGTAAGCACTGCTCAGCAACAACCAAAACATCAGTGTGTTATCAACATTATTCTCATCTTAAATCCGAAACACAGCACGCTATCTACTAAGAAGAAAATTAACTCTATCCCAGACTAAACCAGGACAACCAGAACTTTAAAGTAGCTGAGCTTCTTCTCAAGGCAGACCAAGATTACTCTAGATCTCCTTCAACCCTTTCCAAACAGGACACCCCTTTACACAGCCAATTAATAAAACAGCAGTGGAGCCTGCAGAGACTCAGCTAGACACAGAAACCTGCCTTCCACTCAAGCTCCTGAGCCCTCAGCTATCACTTCTGCTTGGCCCCTCTCCAGGCTGGATTAGATGCACCCAGCAGGGACACATTGTACCCTGCCAGAGCCCATCCGCTGCTGTCTAGCTCAGAAAGGGACAAAAAATCCAGCTGTCTTCAGTGTGTAAAAATGAGGAATATGTTGGGGAAACACCTCAGAAAATACTGGGTTTTAAGCAATTAATTGCCTAGCATCATAGTCAATCTCTGGCATGTGGGATAGACTCTAACTTCTTCACCGTTCGCAGCCACTCCTCTTTTGCTGCTCTGAGTATGTCTGCATTGCAGTCACTGTTCACAGAAACACTGCCAGACTGGGTAAAGCTCACTCAACTCCTGCTAACTGCTGCTGTAGCAGCAAAGACCTCTGTTACAAATTCTGCTTCAGCAGATTTCTGCATAGCTTTGTGTTTTAAACTATCCACAGTGCAATTAGTCAGAACTTTTAAAGAGGAAGGTCCATAATCCATCAGCTGAGCTGAGAACCAGGAATTCAGAGGATCAGTCCTTAGATGCAGGTATTTTATCTGGGCATCCAATTAAAAAAACCCAACCAAACCACAAAAGCTGAAACACCAGTACAATTTTGTGAATTTCTGTCTTTGAAAAGGTAGCAATTATCTTTGGTAATTTCATTCCAGTGCTACATACTGGCTTTCTGCTTATCTCTGCTGAAATGCATTTTTCTAAACAAAACAAAGCTCTTTTACGTCTAGTCTTTTGCATCTCACTACTCAATAGTTTCCAGTCTTGATCTTCAAGGGTAAAGATGAATTTGTACACAGTGTTCTCCAAGTGTCTTTCTCTGTCATTAGAGCTCTGTTTATCCCAGGCCCTTCAGGGACCTGTTCCCTATTTTACTCCCTGTAGTGCTTCTCTGACAGTGGCAGGAATGGGAGAAACTCAAGAGAAAGAATTGTGATTTTCTACCCCAAATCCAGGACATGTTTTCATTAAGTTTAGACAATCCAGGACCAAAGTTTCTGTTCTCTGGCTGCAATACTAAAGACCTCCCTTATTGCAGCAGGATGATCCCTACACAGTTGTCAAAGTTCTGCAGAGGATCAGGTTCCTATGTACGGCTTTACATCTCTAGCAGATTTATTGCAGGTTGAAATTCCTCCCCCACCACAACACTGCTGCAGGTGTGCCACAGGACAGGCAGCACAACCTCCCTTCAGGGCGCATCTGTGTCCTGACTCGTATGCATTAAACTTTAATGCATTTGCTGTCTTCCTGATCATCAGTCCAGATACAAGGCACAAGTATGTGGATCCTTCAAGAGTGAACCTTCAAGGTTCCAGAAGTAGAGACCTGCTCTACATTTAGATTTCAGTTTGAATAGTTCACCCTATCTTTCTCACTCTTCATAGTCTCGAGAGAAGTCTTTTTATGGAGCAGACACTGCATGTAAGAGTCAAAAAAGGAGCACTGCTTTCTTCGCCTCTTTGTGAACATATGCAGCATTGAGGGCCAGGTGAGGACATGGAGGGGGAGATTGCTACTGCACTGCATGAGACAGGGGCTGCTGATAGGAGGACAAGAAGGAGGCAAATGTCACCTTGTTGGTAAAGCCAAGTCAAGTGCATGTGCATCTTCATACCAAGGCAGATGCTTGATATGTCCAACTTGGCACATCAGCTACTTCGGACATTCATGTCATCAAATAACAATGGCCTGATGGATTAAAAACTTGTCTTCGTGGGTGTCTGGTAGCAACTTGTGTTGCATGATGCAACTCACCACTTTTGCTCCTTGATTCAGATGGTCAAGCAGAGCAACCGACAGGTTTTTTTGGGGAAAAAGGGGAGCCATATTCTTCTGCTCCTCTCCCAACCAACATCTCCCACGTGACATCTGTACTTACCTGCTGTTATGTACTGATGGGCTTGCTACAGAAATTAAACCTCTGGACTGTTGAGAAAGTTTTCCTTATTCATTCCTAGGTGATTAATTGTTTACACGGTCATCAAATTGCCCTCTGAGTGTGTGACAGGAAAATAAGTCCTGAAGATAAAGTACATTGTCAAAACTGTTCTCATGTAGTTTTAATTACTTTGGGTGTTACAGCAGAGAATTATTCCACATTTTATTGTGGGCCAAGATGTACATATAAAATTAATTGATTCAAAATGGAATACACTGCTTTTATTAAGGAGTGTGCCTTTATCATTAAAGGAGGGAATACAGCTGAAATAATTTATGAATGACAGCAGAGATGTAGTATTGAATAGCAATGTGTGGAACATGCTAGATACTGAAAATTAGAAAAATATTTTGATCATCTCTTTGCTTCTAGGTGGTGGCACTGTCAGGAGCTATTCTTCCATCCTTGCTGTCACGAACTCAATATGCAAAAACTGAATTAACAGTTTCATCTGTGGGAGAGCCATGCCTGTGCTAATAGAATAAGAAAAGCATATACTTCATAATTTCTATCCATGGCTTAGTCTGGGAAGGTAAAAATGGCACTAGTTCTCTGTGTCCTATGCTACCCACAAAAAAGAATTCCTAACATAGAGATGTCAAAACCCTCACCCTTGTCAGAACAGACATATCATCTTACCAACCGCTAGGGCACGGCTTCTCCTCAGCGAGACATACGCTGGACCCAAGCCACTTCTGTCTTCATTGGGTTTTTCATCTTTCAGCCTCAAAAGGAAACTTTGAAGGTAGTGTCTTCCAAACATCACCCTGGACCCAAGACATAAACTTCTGGTGTCATTACATAATCATATCATAAACTATGGAAAAATACAGCTTCTTCATGTGATATAGATACAGGATCTCCAGCACCAGCTGCTTTGCTGTACAAATCATTCTTACTGATTGATATGACCGTCTACAGCACATGGACAAGTCAGCAGCAAATCACTGAAATCTGCTGTGCTTGCATCACTGAGAAGAGAAACAGAAATTGATAAGAAAGAGCCCTTATCTTCAGAGTAAGAAAAACCAGAAGCGCCATTATGCACCCTCACCCCCATCTGCCACCAAGCCTGGTGAAACTGCCTGCACAGGCTGCTTCTGTTCCCTCACTGGAGGCATTTGCTGATGGCTACACCCACCTGTGCCTCTGCTGTGAGAGCCACATCAAAAGCATTGGAAGGAAGGAAGACAGAAGTGACACTGCTCGAGTAGGGATTGTAGAAACAGAGGCCAGAAAACAGTGCTGCAATTAAATTTGACTGAATGTTTCTCAGGATGAGGTAACCTACACGGACTAGCCCAGAAAACACAATGCTAAATGCATTTAGCTGTCAATCACTTATGTTTGCATGATGAAATTAACGGTATATTCCTCCTCAGTTACCTGTTTTTTGATTATTATCACTTTGAATTCTTTTGTACCTAAATTTATAAGAGCAAGTCAGAACGTTAGGCCTTTCTTACACAGTTAGGAAATGATTTGCCTAAAACCAGAGACATTCAGTTCCCTTGCTATCTACCCTCAATTTTAAATGTTTGCAAAACTGCAGCCAGCTTAATTGCATTTTGAATTACACAGATGTGTAATTCAACTACACAACACCTTAGCAAAAGGCACCTTTAAAACAGTTGAGTAAGTTTTTAAAATGTGTGCATCTTTCTTCAAGCTTTTCCCATTCCTCTCAAAAGTCCAACATGCCAGAGCCTCAGGAGAAAGAATGCTTAACGGATTAAGCAGAACCATCTTGATTTGTACTAGCTGGGTAGCCAAACTGGCAACACTGATGCTGAACTGCTCCCAGACAACTACTTACTGCACAGGTTTCCTAAAGGTGTTGCGGGTGTCCCACCCCTGGAAGAGTTCAATACCTGGCTGGATGAAACTCTGAGCAACCTGGTCTAGTGAAAGGTGTCCCTGTCCAAATCAGGGGGTTTGGAACTCGATGATCTTAAACCCCTTCCAACCCAAACCATTTTCTTATTCTATGCAACCATCTGCTGCCAGAACACGATTATGTGGCATTTGGGGTGGCAGTACAGCTTCCTATAGCGAATGCAAGGTTGCAGCAGTTCCTTACAGTAAGTGCAGGGTAGATGAGGTTTAGCAAAGATAACTTACCAGTGACACTGTGTAGGGGCTTACACTTGCAGACAGTGATCTGATGAAACTATTAAAAACCAGGAAGATCTGGTGAGCAGGCAGCTGTTAATGGTGTAAAAGACTTTTTAAAACACACAGGTAAAGATCAGTTAAATCCTCTTCCTGACAACAAAGTTAAACTCTAGGTGTTGATGGTCATCCCAGTGTTTGCTAACTGGCAAAAACTGGGGAGAAAATCTCATAAGTGAAATACATTTTGTCACTGAATTGTCAATCTCTGCAAATACACAGGGTTTCCTGCTCAATACCTGGAATTAGCTAGAGAGAGCTACAATGATAATATTTACACGTATTTAGCCACATGTTCAGGGCTTCATAAGAATCCCTTTTTATTCTAACCTAAACCCACTAATGCTACTGGTTGGATGCTTCTCCCAGGTGCTTCATCCACCAGCTGATGTTGTGGCTATTCATGTAAAATCCCTCCCATAATACACAAAACCCCATTGTCTGGTGCTATTCATTCTGGTATCCATTCTCAGTCAACCAGACAGCTGTCAATCAAACTAATGCCTCTCAACATAAAGCCAATCTGTCTGGGGTTGCAGGGTTTGAGCCAATTTAATTTAATTTATTAGTGTTGAAAGGAACCTTTGCCTCTATGACAATGGGTGAGACAGTTTGTAATCATTCTCATTTAATTGATGAATGTAAACTTGGCACTTGACAATTAACCAGATGCGTTAAGACACTAGGGATGAAATCCCGAGAGGATTTCACAAGCATCTACATGCTTCTAAGGTTTACTTTCCTATAGCAAATTCATCTGCAGCCTTTCTCAGCTGGGCAAAGCTGGAGCCATTCAGCTATGTCTCACAGAAACTGACATCCTCCACTCATCCTTCACTGCTGTGAAGAAGGACCCAAGTCTCATCTCTGCTTTCAGTGTGAGACTGTGCTGAAAATACACAGCCTGATGGCAATTCTGTAACCCCACGTAGGCCTACACTCCATGGACTTCTTGCAGTTCATGTACCTAGGCACAAGTGAGGAACATCCAAGTATGCATTAGCCACAAAAAGCCTACAATAAATTAATTATCTTACAGATGCTTTGAAGGAGAAATATTCCTCTCTGGAAACACTTTTCTTTCCCACTTATTTTCTAGTGCTGAAACTTATTTTTATAGTTTGTCCTTTATGGTTGCCTGATTTACCAACCCACTTTGATTAGCTTTTCAGTGTTAATTAACACACATTTTCAACCCTTCTAATCACATATTGCTCAAGGGTGGTTATTCTAAAGTCACAGATTTTAAGCTCAGGGTGCATCATTGCAGGCTGCAGCATAACTCTCTAGGATTTTACCCTTTACCCTGGGAACACAGTGCTGAACTCCTCTCTGCTGACTGAATGTGAGAATTTTTTTAAGGAAGGAAATCTAATCCTGATTTAAAGATTTAATGTGGGAGAGAAGCTAACCACATCCTGTCATAAGGTGTTTCACGGGTCAAGATCTACATTTTATTTTTAGCTCGAACTTACCCAGCTCCAGCTTCCACTCAAAGTCTTTGTTAGAACTTTTTTTCGGAACTGTTTTATTTATAGCCTGTGACAGATCACTTCAGCTATCTCCTCATTTACAAGCTAATTAGATTTTTTATAGATATTTCTAGCTCTCTCACCCAAAGAAAAGCCCTGGAGGACAGCTGTGGTCCTCTCACTCATGCCTCTACCTCTCTGCAGTATCATCTGATCTGCACAGAAGCTGCTTCTCACCAGTGCAGTCCCCTCTTCATCAGGACAAGACCTTTCAGGGCCATCAGACTGTCACAGCCCTCAGCACAGCCCGCTCTGCTGATCATCCCAGCAGCACCAGCAATGGCTCTGGTTGCCATTTTCCCACCACTCTTCTGATGCCCAGCCTTTGAAGGCTGGATGTTATTTCAGTAGTGAGTTGGTTACTGCTGTGCTTCTTCCTGTCATCTCCTGCTTTGTCCTGTCATGTCCTTTGAAGCCACACATCCCACCAGGAGCTCATGTTTACCTACCACCTAAGAGGCCACCAAAATCCTCTGTATAATCCCTCCTCTCCCCATCAGTCCCCATCTGAGGCAACCTATAGTTACTTGGATATTTCTAATTTTATTTTAAGTTATTGACACATAATTTGCCTTTTTTTCATCCCATTAGTCCAAGGGTTTATAGCTCAATGGGAGCTGTTCTGGGTGTGATTCCACGCAATATACGTGAGCTTAGTGTGCTTATCCCTGCGCTGTTCTCTGGTGTCAGTTCCATCTAAAAAGGCTTTAACATTGTTCTAAAAGTGTTTACATGCTACATTATGTAATGGAATGTTTGCATTCATTCTGACATACTTCAGATCTGCTCTCCCTCCTTCCCTCCTTTTCCCTACCCATTTCTCTGCTTGCAGCCTACGCTTTCTGTCTGCCAGCTATAAAGAGACTTCAGAATTTCAAAAATAGCTATTTAAAAGCAACAAACCAAGGCTGAAATGAAATACAGCAGGGAAGAACTGCTCTAGGGAAACTCACTAAGTCAGAATACGCCAGGGCTTTCCTGCAGGGTTTTAACAGTGACTTTGTGTAGCTGTTTAGACCTAAATCTACACATTTAGCTGAACCATCACCATGAGAAGTTTGTCCTTTATCTGAGTATACCTAATTGCAGGTTTACTTTGGGAAGAGTAATTTCAGATATAAATTAATTTAAACTATGTTTTATTACATATTCTTCTGTACCATGAAATTTTACTTTCCCCTCATGAGAGTTTATGGGCTAAATCTGGATTTAGATGCCTCTGTTTGAACAAACAAGCTCAACAGATTTTGCCCCATGGTATCTAATGAAAAAGAAAATGTCATGAGGCCCTCCCCTTTGGAAATAACCAGTTGAAAAAAGATTAATGAAGATATATTTATGTTCACACTGTCCCCTGCAGCGAGGTTAGGAGGTATATTCATCATATACATCAGGATTAACTTAGTTTCTGCTGTAGCATTGCAATTCTCTCGAACTTGTATAGCTACTGACCTACTTTTCAGGTGGTTTGGTTAAAGTCACTACAAATCCTTCTGGCATTTCAGCACCATAAAACTGTAATGTTTTACAGGAATATAGTATCTTCTGAAACGGCAAAAATACAGAAGTAAGTCACAAAATGGAATTTGAAATCTCAGTTTTGGGAAAAACAAGAATAGTTTTCATAACAAGTACACACAAGGAATGAGCTGACATGGAAATGCCCAACAGGAATTTGCCTCAAAGGGCACTCTCTGCAGCCCCAGATATGTTACAATCTTTGATGACCTTCTGCTGCTCTTCTTCTTTCTGTAAAAAAGTTACTGGAAGATCCTCCTTTTTTTTTTTTCTTTCTTCATGCAAAATAGCAGCGCCACTAAACCCAGGATTATGTGTATATAAAATTAAACCAGCTAAATGTTGGATACCACAGTCTATCTCAGCTGAGTATACTAATTCTTGAGGTTAAAATAACACCAGCTTTCTCCATAGCCCTTGCTCCCTGCTAAGGCAGCTTGTCAGGAAGGGGGTGTTGGAATATTTACCAGCCCAAGAGGAAGGTGGTAAAAGACCAGGACAGACATGTTTGGCACTTTCCACCTTTGCATCTATGCCCCTATGTACTAGTTTGAAAACAAACCAGTGGGAGGCACCAAGTCAGAATAACAATTTAATGGGGAAATTAAAGAAAAGGAAAGAAAAGAAACTAAAAGAGAACATTGGTTCAAACTGACAGAGTCAAGATACAACCTGAGTCCCTGTTAGGCAGGGTGGTGGTAGCAGTCTGGTAGAATGATGGCTACAGTCCTCTGAAGCAGTGATCCTGTAGAAAAAAGGGTCTGCTCTTCCTCAGAAGGTCCAGTGGTGGCTATGTAGCTCCTATCCACTAGAAATGCAGTGGGAAGGGTTGTCTCTAGTGTTCAGGGTCCCAGCTTACATCCACGATGGGATACTTGGTTCCTCCCTCTGGGTGGAGCATCTCACAATGGGGTAATGAGTCATGAGGCAGAGTGTTGATTAGGCTCATTAACAGAAGATAGTCCGGAGGGAGTTATCTCTGAGTCAGGCAGCAGGACAATGATAGGCCATTAACAGAAAGATAGTCTGGGGGGAGGAGGCAAGGAAACACTGCCCCACCTGATTTCAAGAGCTCCTGAGGATGGTAATAGAACACGCTGCAACCCAGGACACCATGGTAGGTGGATGCTGTCAAACAAGGTGGTGCAGGGCACCAGGCCTGGAGACACAAGCTTCTCACTCTAAAAAAGAGACAAAGCAATACCTGACTCTGATGCCAGCAGACAGAGATGTGTGACCTTATACAAAGCAAATCCTTAATCACTCTCTTAAACACAAGAAAGACTTCTCGTAAATTAAACCCAAACAGATTATTATCTTAAGCTCTTTAAGGATTTGCTTCTGATTTCATAATATCAGCCTCAAGCAAAAAGTGGAACAACATTTTCTGCAGCTGCATTGGGAACTCCTGAAGTATGTTTTTTTACAGCAGAATCTTGCACGGATAGCATAACTGCTGTATCACCACCACTAGAATGGTAAAATGATCTCCTGCATTGCTTTAGTCCTTTGAGGACCTGGTGATTAGAGAGCACATTTCTGCTTCCCTGCACGGGCTGTACAAGGGCTGCCCCCGAAAAGAGGGCATGAACATAACACCCAGGCAGTTAAAAGCCCGCATTGATTTGTCTTGCCCAGTAATTACATTAACATCTCTGTGGTATGGTTATACAGTGCAGCCAGTGGGAAAGGGGAGGAAAAGGATCTAGTGAAGAAAAAAAGACACAAGTCAGCAATGCAGCTGTTACACTGTAGTTTAACAGATACACAGAGAATTCCATATTGTTTCTTCATCAGCTCTTAAGATCTGGTCACCAGTTCGAGGAATTGAGGACAGTAAAATAATCACATTTTTAAAAATTATGATTGGGGCTCATTGATACAAATGCTATGGTAAGTCAAAAAGTGGTGGCACCAGCACAGCACTGAATAAGGGAGCAGAGTGTTTCAGCACTGCTGTGGCTTGCTGCAACTAGAGGGAAAACCTCTGTTGCTGTGTCCCCATTGCTGTGGATAGGACCAACTCTGTGGAAGAGGGAAGGTTTTCTCTCCCTCTGCTCCTCTTCCATTGTTTCCAGGCCCTATCCTAACTAATGCTGCATGGGAATTTATCTGCTGGCATAGGAGAGGTGTTAGGCAGATAAGACAGAGGGGAACAACCGTGGTATATGCCAACTAGATTACAGAGTTATAGGAGTTTCTCCACGTTTTTCTTCTGTTACCCTATCTTGTAGTTAGAAATGGGGAAATCAGATTTTACTGGAGTTGAAACACCCACACAACAATGCCCAAAAAGTATCCCAGATGAGTACCCCATGGAGCATGTAAGGTGGCAAAGGCAGGAGCAGGCTATGCAGCCTGTAAGCCCCAGAAGAAAAGAGTGTCTGAAGATGTCAAAACAAAAGGGGTTGTATACCAGGATTGTTCAGCCAACACAGGACAACTGAACCCCCTCTAACAGGTCCCTTGGAAGTGAGCTAATACTAACCAAGAAAATAACTTGGCTTATTTATTTTATATTTACTTGTTACAAAAAGAAAAAAAAAGGTAGCAGACATTTTTGAGAGTGAATGTTGCATACTGATATAGGGTAATATCTGACAGTAGTTTAAAGACACTTCAGAAAATTGAGGATTAAGCATCTTTCCTAACATTAACACTGTACTAAATCAAAAGATTTACTCTTCCTGAATGTGAAATAGCTTTAGCTATATTACTGAGCAGATAGCCTTTGAAACAGAAAGACCCTTTTATCAAAAAGGAAATAGTTCCAGAGTTTGCCTGAGGCATGTGTCCTTCCACAAGATTTCGAAAGGTGGGAAAAGAAAGTGGAAAAATAATTCATCTAACTTATTTTAAAACATATAGATTACATTTTTGCATTTCAAATAACTACTTGTTTAAATTTTATTCTGTCTGTAATTTCTGTCTATATAATGGATTTTGTTTGCTTGTCATTTTAAATACATCCCTGTCTTGGGGGACCTGAGGTATACATTTAGCTCAAAATTAATTTCTGCAGTTTTAATTAATTATGATTCCTGTCTTAAAAATTAACTTCAAGGTTATTTTTAAAAATCCTTTATTCTTATTTGTAAGACATCAACAGAGATGGGAGATATACATACCCATAAAAATCATTCATGAGGTTCAAAAAATTTATTATTTTTTTTCAGGTCTTCCAAGCTTCACTTCTGATTGCCTGACAATTCAAAGCCATTTAAGAAGCTGAAAGAAAACCTATCGCAGAATTCAAAGGTAAATAGACTGTATGGAGCTGGACGCATGGTATCACAGCTGTGCACCAGGACTGGCTCAGCTCACTTCCCTCGGGCTGCAGCTGCTTTCCGAAGAGCTGATGCCCCTGTGATCACTCCCCCCACCTGCAGCCCTTGTGATGGTGCTTCCTTTCAGGCAGACAGCCATGAGACCCCACCCCACACGTGGTGTTTAGCGTGCCATGGAACTCTGAACCTTTTATTTGACCTCCAGCTTCCGGGCATGGGAGGTGGGAAAGGTCAACCACTTCAGGCTGTAATCCTTCGAACCTCTTCCTAAACGCAGTCAGCTGTGAAAAGGAGTCACACTGGTGAAGCATTTGTCATTCAAATGGAGCGTTTGCCTGGACTCCTTTCACTAACCCTTCCTCCCCACTGTGACCTGAGCCCGTACTTGCCCAGTCCTTGAACCACTCAGACAGACCTCGCCCTTTCCTATTTGGGATGGGAGTGGGTTACCTTGCCCACTAATTTCTGATCTCAGATTAGGACAATATTCATCTTGAGAAATGTAATTCTCTTCATGCACCACCACAGCTCTTGCTCTGGACTAAGACCTCAGCACTCCTCCTTCCTGCTCTCCATATTTTTCTGGTGTCTTTGTGAGTAATAATTAATCATTCTTAGCCTAAAGGCAAGGAATTTTTTTTAGCCTTTGCAAGAATCAACCTTTTGCCACTCTCTCACATACTGAGGTAATGGCATTGATTTGCCTTTCAATGTTGTTTCGGTTTTGGTTTGGGTTTTTTTTGACAAAAGGCTACTTTAGAACATTAATGGTCACAATATGTTCAGGTTCATTACACTTAGCAGGTGGGCTATTAATTGAATTGAGTATTAGTGAATTTGAAAAATCTGTTTTTGTACTCAGTTTTGATTTGCTTCCAAATACCTGCCCTGCGGTCAGGCCACATATTTGTAATGGGCTCCTCTGTGGTAATGTATTTCCTGACAGGGTTTTTGGTATGTTTTTAAAGATCACTTCAGCCTCTACACAGCAGCATCTCTGTTCATATTTAGCAGTGGGAAATAGATCCTTAATTTCCCAAGGCCAGCAGAATGTCCTGAACTTCACTGCTGCAAACTAAAATTTAGAGGTACGTATATAAATACAAAGAGCGGGAGCTCAGATAAACTAAATAATTTGCAGATTCAAGCATGATGCTTGTGACTGTCATTAGAAGCCAGTTTGCCATCCTAGTAATTACATTCAGATGGATTTGGGTCATACTCACTTACTGTATTGTTTCTCCTAGAAAATGAGCTCTGTGATCCTACATATTCTTGTCCGGCACTTTAAAAATATTGATGGAGGATTATATTACAGCAGGCTTAAAGATTTTACTTAAGGTAGTTATGCAAAGAAAAATACATTAATGAAAACAGTTTGTAACTGTGAATATAGATTGCCATTATTTTTAATACTAGCAACCAATTTTCTGACTGAATAATTTTTATGCAGATTTCTGATACTTGTGTGAAAAAAAGCATGATTTTGATGTAATTTTCTGAACCAAAATATTTTCTCAATCTGGTACAGTCATTAGTTTTAATTTCTTATTTTCGGTCTCTTTCCCAACCATCATCTACAATTAATACTACACATGAATCATTAGTACCACTTCTCAAGTTTACTAGTGAAAGTCTGATGGATGAAAGTCCATTCAAGTGTGCAAGTGTTTCCCTTTGTCTCATCCAGGCCATTCCTGAAGCTTAGAAGAGGTAAAATATTAAGAATAACAAATCAAGATACAAAGAACAACCAAGTACTCCTGAATAGCAATTTTGCAGCACTGTCAGCAAAAATGCTGCCACGGACACCTGCTCACTCCCTCTAAAAATACATTTCTGGATTGTGCCACCAGAATTAATGAGCCTAAAACATCTAATGTCTCATGACAATAGGATTCCTGGGTGGAAAGCTGTGTGTGAAAAAGTGGCGGGCAGATGTACCGCAGCCCTTGCTCTGCTGCCCTGTAGCTGTGCTGCTGAGGAGTAATCACAGCCAAGTCAAGGCACTCCAAGGCTGGCAAGGTGAGTTGGAAGCCACAGCTGGGGCCCACAGTGGGAGGACCAGTTATTTGCTAAGGCTGATCGTGGGTCCAACAGATATAGCAAGTACTTTGGTCTTCTCTCCTTCCTCCTTGGTGAAAAGTATGGAAGAGAGCTACCCCCATGACAAGGAATGACTTTGTCCATTTGATAAATTTCTCTCCTTTGGAGGAAGCCTAGGCCCAACACTTCAGTCAGAAGATAGTTTACTTGCCCTCAGAGCCTCAGCATTAACCAGGCAGCAGCACTAACGACGACTGTCTCACTCAGTCACATCGGCCACACCAGGAGCCATTGCTTTGACAGAACTATTTTACGTGCCTCAACCATAATGTGATTTGTCACTGGTTTCAGAGATGCGGCATGCAGCCATGCAGGCCTTCAGAGGATTTTTTGGCCTGTAAGAAAGTTCTATTAGATTATTTACTCCGTCCCCTTGACTATGGCAGCTTCTTACTGATGTGCTCCTTGAATGGAAGCAATGCTTTCCTACGAGCCGCCCATGTCTTCTTTCACGTCTCCTTCCTATCCCTAATGGCTTGATTTCCAGAGGTGATGGTATCCTCAGGCCCTTTTTCTCCTTGAAGAAGTAGGACTGCTCAGACCTCTTGAAAACCAGGCCAACAATGAGTTGTTGTATAGAGGAGTAATTGCTATCTTTGTGGGTAGCTCCAGGCCTTGTCACAATACGCTCTGTTAAATGAGGACAAAATCCGTGCTACAGGGATGAGCAGTTAGGAGTGACACGGGGCTGGCATGAAGAAAGAAGCACATCGGTCTATTTGAACTTTTTTTCCACTGTGCAGCAAGAGGGAGCTTAGCAAGGATGAACATCTTCCCTGTCTTAAGGCAGGTAGGGCACACTTTATCACAGGAACTGGCAGCAGTGAGGGACACTGAAAAGGCTTATTGAAACCATGGTACTGCTCAGCATTAGGAACTCATGGGAAATTTTCACTTGTGTGGTTTAAAGTTGCATTCTCTTTATAATGAGTTTTGCTTATACTATATACAAATGATAATTAGGGGATGTACCTCAACATATCTTCAAAAGATACTTGTTTCCTCAAAGCGCAGAAGCCTTCAGGCTGAGAACTTATTTTTTTCCACTTATTTACTAAAACTTCTTTAATGAGTATTTCTACGTGAATAAGAGATGTGGAACTAGGACCATGCTAGGGATTGCAGCAAACTGCAGCACTGCCAGCTCCTGCACAGTTTGTGTATTCCTGGTAACACGTGTAAATTGACCTCTAAAGCTGCACCTGTGAGGACCTAAGCATATCCTGTGGCTTGATCTTGCCATAAGGGGGAAGTCTTGTTCCTTCTCCTTTTCCTTCTCCTCTAACCCAAACTTCTTCCCAGCTAAAGAGCCTGCCTCCTCACTTGTGGTGGCTCTGGAGCTTATTTGACTTGCCTGTGAGCTGATACAACTGAATGACACAGCAGAAAACCAGGCACCTGTTTCTTTCAGGGTCACATTTCTGCTTGGTTAGTGACCAACACTGGTGACTGAAGGGCTTCATTCATTCACAGGTAGCAGGGGTGACAAAAGAGAGATGATGGGATTGCATGGCTGGGAACGGGGCCTCCTCACTCTGGTGGAGGTGAACTGCTGGCTTCGTGATTACCATCCTAGAAAAATGAAACCTCAGGTATTCAACTTAAGTACCAAAATCCATTTTAGGCATCTGAAAATGCAGTTTAGTAAAACAACCTGCTTCGCACAAGCACAGCTGAGGCCAGTCCTGTGCCTCTGGAGCAGAACATCTCCAGCAGCGTCTACAAGCCCTGCTGCCCCCCTGCCTGCCCCTGACACTCTTCCCGCACTGGCTGGCAGGATCTTTGCATGCCTTCCCCGGGAGCTAGGCTGGGAACCAATCCAGCTCAAAAGTAACTTCTGTACCCAGCTCATTTACCAAGAGCTGTGAGGGGACGATGCAGGGCAGAACAAGGGACAGAGATGGGCTATTCTAGGCTGAGTCAGAGCAAAGCTTGTACGTGTCTAGCTGCTCCTTACTGCTGCTCTCACAGAACGCTACAAGTCAAAGGCTGTGACCTCTAGCAGCACATACTGTGCTTCAGCTGCGCCTCTGTTAGCTTTCTGCCCTAACTACTGCCAACAACAAGCCCTTGGACAAGAGGTTAAATTGGATGCTTGGCATTTCCTCATTCTTGAATGGGAAAAGGAAAAAGACAGTGGAAATGGCTGAGATGGACAGTGGGTTGCTACTATGTGTGTACATTACTTGTATGTTATTTACTTCTGACTATAACCGTGACATTACATAATGTAAAATGCAATGTAGGCTTCCAAGAGTCCAGTTGTCCTTCCTCTCCCACTCTCTTACAATATTTTTTTACGCTCCTTTGTTGCATTTTGGGTCATGCTAAACTGTAAGGCCCTTGTGGCAGAGAGTGCGTCACTGGTGTGCCACTGCAATGCCTCAGATAATGGAGCTCTAGCAGCAGTGGGGGCCTTTGGGAGCGCCTGTCCCAGAAATTACAGGAGGGAATAGTTTCTCTCTTGCGGAGTGCAGAATTAATCATGTCTAAGAGTGCTTGGTTTTTGCCAGCCTTCTCGAAGGACTTCATCTTTGCCTATTGCCTATGCAGTTCCTATCCCTCCATCTCTACCAGCTGCCCATTACCTCTATAGTCCCCTCTTACTCCTCTGTTTTGACTCCATGGCTGATCCTTCCCTTTCGTCAAGAGATCGCAGGCTCCTCTGCCTCATTCTCTGCATTTCCCCTTTCTGACCTCCCTGACCTTCCTGGCCAGCCTGTTTGCTGACTAGGGCTGCAAATAAAGGTTAGGTAATGAACAAACTCCACTTCTCAAGATTTAAAAGAGAAACATCGAATAGTTGTCTTCTTTCTAAAAGCAAAGGCAGGTAAATTAAACCAAAAGGTATTTGGAGCTGGAGGGCAAAGGGGAGAAGAGAGGTGGGAGAGAAGAAAGGAAGAGGCAAGCAAAAGCCACCTCTCTTCTTTGGAACTGTCATTGGCTTTGTTTCCATTTTAAGAGGTGTACAGGTTAAGGTGAGAGCCCAAACTGCTACGGTAATACCCTTTTATACCATATGTAGTGACTCTTGTTCAAAAGCAAATATATGGACTTGATTCAGCTTATGATTTCTGAAAGGTTATTTTCAACTAATTAAATCCAAATAAACTAACTATCTGGAGCAACCGGGAATGGCTACAGTAGGGTTAAAGAGATGGGAAGTTCCTCTAGGTTTCAGTCTACTGGCACGCTTTGTACATCCCTTGTGAAGACTCAACAGAAACCGGATTTTGCTGATGACATCGAACTGTGCCAAAAGATACAGCTGAAGGGGAGTAGCTGCTAGAACATTTGTTTCCAGTCTTTTTGGACCTACAGACTACTGTTAGCCTCCAAAATTTCCTACAAATCACAATTTCACAATTCATACTTTAACCTGAAAACACTACAGAGGCACCAAATGGCTATGATGGCCTACTGCTCTTTATAGGACATCTACAAGGCTTGAGCAGAGCAGGAGATGGGCACTTTCTGCAGGAACTGCGGGTAAAAGAAACCAGAGAACGAAGTCTGAGAAAAACATCATTAGGTCAGCTACAGTGTGCCAGTATAGTGGCATGTTAGGAACAGAGAATAAAAGCAACACCAGACTGGTAAAATGACAACCATCAGCTGGATATTACAAGAACTGGCCGGTTACATGCTAGAATAATAAGCATTTTGTTGCAGGGGCCATGTGGACAAACTGAGACAGGCTGGGCTCTGCTAAACATGGACTATGTGCAGTGCAGACAGAAGTTGTTGGATAAAGGGCTCAAAGAAGGTTCAAAAAAAAATTAAAAAATAAAAAAGGTAACAAATCAACAGGAATCTAACAGCTGGCAATAATGAAAGGCAGTATGAAGAAAGGATCAGCTCTCAGGATTCATTGGATGGATATGCATGGAGATAATAAATTGAGCTATAATCCTGCCAAAGATTAGGTGAAAATGAAAATGCTGGTGGTATTGCTGTATTTGGATTAAAAAAAAAAAACCAAACAAGCAACCAACCAAGCAACAAACCAGCACTTTCCTGCATAAGCAAATCCTTGCTTGGAAAACACCAACTGCAGATCCAGGCTCAAACCTTGAGCCAGCCACGCATCTGACAGCAGTGCTACTGCAGAATGGCATATGGGGTTTGAACTTATTCTCAGGAAGTAAGAGCTCACTGGGTGTTAAATCAGTCCTTACATATGGGTGGAAACTTGTAGTAATTGTGCAATTTCCCTAAAAAAGTCCCCAGAGAGCTCAGTTAGGTATTTTGCTTTTGCAGCCTTTCCTGCCTTTGCTCTTACACTGCTTTTCACTTGCAGTCCTTGCGCTTCCCTACATCACATAGAAATATGATTATTTCTTTCGCTTAAAGACCTTGGTATAACATTAAAAAGCCGCCAGAAACTATGCCGAGGTCCCTTTTGCCAAAATACCTGCCTTCATTAGTCATGCTCACTTAACGAGGGGAAAAAAAAAACCAAACAAACACAACCAAAACCAGGATGCTTCGATTCCTCCTTTTCTTCTCCTTTCCAGGCCGGCCACCGGAGCATCCTCCAGCCGCGCAGCCCCCTGTGCAGCAATCGGGGCGGCGGCCCCAGCATCCGCCGCCGCAGCGCCGGCCCGGCCCCAGCTGCTCCCCGCTGCTCGGGGGCGGCCAAGACCGCCCGGGGCCGCGGCAGTGCCGCAAGGTGGGCAGCGGAGCGAGGCGCTGCGGCGGCGGCCGTGCGCCCGC
>NW_024581127.1:7767637-7896846 GCF_017639235.1 Corvus kubaryi | reverse complement strand
GAGGAGAGAAGAGAGGCGAGAGACGCGCCGCAAGTTGCTGCCGCTCCTCCCTCCTTTCCCTGGCCGCGCCGCTGCCCGGCCCCTGCGGGCTGCGCTCCGCGGGAGGCGGCATCCAGGGGCGCAGCGCTCCGCGGGGCCGGCGCCTCCCGGTGAGTTGGGGGCGGTGCGCGAAGTTGCCGTGTGTGTATTCTGGGGGGTGCTGGTGCAGTCGCTGTGGGGGCCGGTGGCGGGGCCGCCGCAGGGCTGCCCCTGCCTGGCCGCGGTCCGCGCTGCGGGCAGGCGCGGCGCACGGGCGGTGGGTGCTGCGGGGGTGATCGCGGCAGGAGCGGTCACAGGGGCAGGGCACGGCCCCGGCGGGGTCAGCTGCGCGGATCTCCGCGGAGCGGGGTTACCGCGCCTCCCCGCACTCGCCGCTGCCAGCCAGCCCCGTAGCCGTATTTCCATTGAAATCCTCTTACGCAGTGGCAGGCTCCAGTTTGTTTCACAGTGGCATCTGCTCTTGGGCTTGGGCAGTGTTTAGGAGGAAGGGGTCGCTGGGGCGAGCGGGGGCTGCTCCTCGAACAGAGCTGCAAGCGCAGATTGTCCCTAACGCATCGAGTGCCGGGTGTGCTGCGCGGAGCTGTCGCTCTCTTAGTGCTCCGGAGAGGGAAAGGAGGAACTGGCACACGGTCACACCAGAAAGTTGTGTAGCTTGAGATATTACAGACGCTAATGGGCAAATTATCTAAATAAACAAACATAGTGATTTATAGGTGTCTGAACTATAGTGTTTTGAACGATAGAGCTCTTTAACCTTTCTTTCTAATCTATGCTTCAGGGATTTGGTTTTAAGGAGAGTAATATATCATCTGTGGTGCTGAATACACGAGTTGATTACATTTATAAAAGGAATGGCCTTTGAAATAATACTGAGCCATTAAGCAATAAATGCAGAAAAAGAGTGAGACAGAGAAAGAGCAAAGATAAAATTTTGGCAGAAAATATTTTCCACCTTTTTAGCAGCCTAGAAAGCCTAGCAGCTGTGCTTAAGTTTTATCCAGGGCTCTTATTTTTTAAATTAAACTTCAAAAACACAAGCACACTGTGTGAAACCAGAAGCAAATCCTCTTTAGCCCTCTCAAAGTCTGTCTGTGTTGCAAATAAGTGATGATCGGAGCAGCATCTGTTATGAGAATTTGTAGAAGCAAACACTGCTAAAGATACCCAGTAGGTAAATGGAAGTACATTGTCATTGCATTTGTTTCTCTTAGGCAATACACAAGACATTTCAAATTCCAGGGGGTTTTATTTTACATCTTTAAAAATTTTGCAGGTGCACAGCTTCATTATGACAAAAGTGCCTCCCCTAATTGGAAAGGTGATTAATTCAGGTCTTAGCTTATTTAACAAAGGCTGAATTCTTCAGCCGGTGGGGCATCTCCTGTAAGGGGTGTGTATCTTTTGCACTCATTGAAAAAGAAAATAGTCCAGCATGTGTAACACCTTGAAGGCCTGAAGTACAAGAGCAGTTTTATATTTAACTAGCATTTCAACACAGAATTTTATTAACATAAAATCAATATTCAGGTCAGCAGTGGGGATCTGCAACTTCCAAATGAGAACCTGATCTGAAGGCAACACATTGCTCGCATGAAGAAGAGTTGTGGGATATGACTGTCATCAAGCTCACCTATCTTTTGTTTGGCTCCCTTTATGATATGTCATTTAACAAGGAAAAGAAATGGGTAATCCATTGTGTTTTAAGATGCAGTGCTCCCCATAAGCCTCATTGCCAGGCATTTGCAAGTGGTTGTGGCTTTAGATCATGTATACCAATGAGTACTACTAGATAACTTAAGTTCTGAATTTATACAGCTATTAAAGTTATATTGATCAGAAAGTGGCAACTGGATTCCAAGTCCTAAACCAGAAATTATTGATGATCTTAGAGTTAATTTATATTTTAGGGAGCACTGAGGATTCCACAAGAAAAGTAATCAAGTTTTTCTTGCTGGATGTGCAGTGGCATTTAGTTAAGGAACCCTCCCTCCCAGGGCACTGGGAACTTCATTGACACACTAATGAATTAAATGTGTTTATCAGCTCATTGATGCCCATGGTAAAGTGCTGTAGAGTTCAATGGCTGGAACAGGACAGTTATTTTCCTTCCAGTAAGGATGGGGATAGAGAACTGAGGGGCTTTTTCAAGCTAGTTCCAAACCCATATCATTTGTAACTGCAAAATATAATGCAAGAATAAGATTAATAGACCAAGAAGACTCAAAAACATGTTACACTTAATTAAAACAATAAATCATTTAAATAACATTACCCAGGCCCCTACAACAATGCTTCTGCTTCCAGATCTTGAAAATGGAGCAGGTTTGAGGCACAGGATGCGAGGGTAGCTCAGCCCTGGAGCAGCAGTGGGGTGTCCTGTAGTCTGGTGGCTGTGCTGTGGCTGGGAGGGAGCCCAAGCAGGGCAGAGGGGTGCAGAGGCTGACACTCACCCTTATCCCCAGGTTGCTAAGCTGAGAAGGGGAGTGGCCCCCTCCCATACTTGAGGGTTTGCTGAATGTATGGCAACTGCTGGCCCAGGCCCTGCATGGAGCCAGCAGGGGAGAGGTGCTGGATGAGAGCCTGGCTGCACGGCCTGTAGCCTGCAGACAGGCTCCCCTGGCTGCTTGCTGCCCATCCTGGCATCCCACGGATGCCATCAGTTACTTGTATCAGTTATAATAATAACATCATCATTATTATTATTATTATTATTATTATTATTATACTGTGTATAATAATGCCAAAAAAATTCTGGTGAGGGAAGAAGCTCAAGCTTCTTCCTTGGGAAAATAGTCCATTTGTAAATGTTCATATGATAAGATACTGCTTGCATGGGGGGAAACATGGAAAGGGCAAGCAGTGCACACTCATTTGTGCAATACTACTAGCAGTAAACTCTAAATTTTGAAATCACTATGCAATCACTTGGGCTCATGGAGGACCTGTGAAAGCTGCAACACAGATGAGGAAGCTGAATCCTGATTTGGCTGCAAATTTACTGCAGGTGGTTGAGATGTCCTTGGTTGCTGTTCCCCCATCTGCATCCTGGTATCCCTCATGCTCTGAATTGCTGTGCTGTTCCACAGGTTCTCCATCAGTCGCTCCTTCCCCCTGGTCCCTCACCTCCCAAAATCCCCATGTGCCATCCCAGCAGTGCTGCCCTGCTTGTGAACTGGGGTGAGTGGCAGCCTGCAGGTGTTAAGTCACTCACTCAAGGCCCCAAACAGCAAACCCTCTGCACTTTAATTCTGCTTCTCTCCTGTGGTGAAGCAGTTTTTTTGGCAACACTGTGCCCACAGTTACCTGGACAGGGGTGGGCAAGCTGCAGGTGGTGGGACTTCCAAAGCTTGCTCCTGAAAAGGTGCACCAAGCACAGCTGTGAGGTGGAGATGACAAGTGGCAGGAGGTGTGCCTGTGCTTCATGGATGTGATATTACCAAGTTTTAATTAAAGCAGCCACAGCAGATTATTAGGGTAGATAAATACTGCCTTGTTACAGCCCTCTTGGGTCGTATGTAAGCAGTATTCGTTTTAGAAAGGATGAATGAATAGTCAGTGTGAAGGATAAAGATCAGCATTGTTAATCACTCTGGAAGTCTTCCGTGGGAAAGTGTAAACTCATGAGGAAAGATAGTGCCCATAAATGTCATTTAAATATGTAAATAACTTGAGGATAAAATTTTGATAATAAAGGCATGCAAGTACCAAGTTATGTTTGGGTTCCTGTCAAAGATAACTAGGAGTTGTTCAGTTGGCTTCAATCATTGGCTGTGCTTCTACTTAATACTTTGCTAGCAGTAATGAAGAGCTCATCTTCAGAGCCACCTGTGGAAAAACAATTCTAATTTTTCTTGTCAAAGTGCAGAGAAAAGCTTTATAAACTTGGGAGGTTATGTTTGTTTAAGCTCTTGAGCTTCAGGAGGGGTTAACACTTCCTTTGTGGTGTTCGTGGGTAAGCAGTGTGCCAGGAGCCTTTATCGGGGCTTGAGTCCTGGGGACTGAGCATCCAGCTGCGGTTTGTTGCTGTTGATGCATCTGCATGGGGAGAAGAGTGACTCCAGGTGGGAAAGAGTGGGTTTCCACCCCCATAAATAAGCGGAAGTGATAGGAATTGTGCCTCTCCTGTTCCTTGATTTTGTAATTCTCACTGAAGTTTCTTTTGCCCTTTCCCAGCTCTCAGAATGCCTTACAACTCTTGGAAGAAAAAAAATCTATGTGCTTTCATGTAAATGCGATGAGGATGAGCCTTTGAAAATATATGTAGCTGATGTTGATGAATAAACAAACTTGGCCAGGGTAAATCTTTTCATCTAACTTCAAGAGCCACACTGTAATGAAGTAAATATAGATGTACTTAATGGGCTCCTTTCATCCAAATACATAGTAAACCCTTTAAAGTAATGCAAGCAAATCTAAAATGGATTTCTAAGTGGCTTTTTTTTTGTTTCGTTTTCCTGATATCAGAACAGTTTAGTCTACCCAGGCTAGACCAGGAATGGAGCTTGCTCCTGGAGCTGTGCAGATGCTAAGGTGAATGCTGGTCTAAAGGGGAAGGGGCAGTAGGGATGTGAGAGACCTGGCTCTTCTGCGGTTTTGTGCAATAAAGGCAGGAAGTGTTCATTCCATGTGTAGTTCAAAATGTATTATTTGATGAGTGTCTCCCCAGACACTTCCCTTTGGAAGGCAGCTTGCAGACAAGGCTCCAAGAGGCAGGGGAACCTGCAGGGCCTGCTGTCTGTTCCCTCTCGTCTGTGCTCAGCCCAGGCTGCACCAAGAAAGCCCCCCAAGCTCAGGATGACTGGCTGCCTTCCTCTGGGGCCATGTGTGCATGGTGTGCCACTGCTTGGCCAGGTGCAAACCTGACTGTGGGGCTTGGTCAGCAGGACACGTCCTGGCGGTGCCCCAGGCAGGGTCCTGGCTCAGAGTACCTGAGCTGGGTGTTAAAGGTGGCCTCGGGGCCGTCATGACAGCTGCCATAGACACAGTCACTGAAGTGTGACTGCAGTGGTGGTGGTGACCTTGGCAGCATCTTGTTGGTTGGAAGCTGTGGGAAACTGGAGCTCAAAGAACAGTTCTGCAGATCTGGGCATTCACTGCGTGCCAGTGGATTGGGTGTAATTTCGAGACTTGCAGGATATCTGTTTTCAGTGGTAGCATTTGTAAACAGATTAATGACTTTTTGTGCAAAGTGTGTCTTGCATATACAACTGTTTGGTTTCACTGCCCTTGTTTGTGAAGAACATGTAATGTCTGTCCTTCCCATATCATGGAAAGAGTCTTCAGATCTTCTCTTTAAAAAGGACAGTTGTAAAACAATTTTACTTTAAAAACAAGACTTTGTTTTAAAAAGGATAAACCCTGTTCTGGAGAAAAAGACCTTTACTTGGTCTTTTCTTAATAGGAAGAGTTCAGATCCATTTAATTGCATTGTGGAATAAAATTCCATTCACAGCTGGGCATATAGGAATTTGAGTATTAGACTATTTAGACAACTATGTCAGCATAATTACAGAAATTCTTCAGGATGACATTTTTCTTTGCTGAGATCTTGATGAATGGGAAATACCGTAAAGAATTATTTCTGTGAGTGTTAGAGGAGTTTTGTGAAAGAGATTTCAGTCTAGGAGACCATTGTACTTTGAAGAACCTAATGGAAACTTACTCATGTCCAGACTGAACTCCATGTTTGACACCTCGAATAGTCAGACCAGTCCAGTTTAGCTTGCATCCGGTTGCGTTGTGCTGTGTGTACAGAAGTGAAATGTATTAAAAACTGTTCAGCTTCGGATGTGTTCATCTGGGGATTTGCTCATAAATAATTGATAACCCTCTGAAACAAAATCTCTTCATTACCCCGTGGATTGCTCACCTCTTTCCCTCCCGTGCTCATTGTTCTCGCAGGCGGGGGAAGAAGGAGGCGCTGCTTTAATGAAGGTGTGCGTCAGCCTCCGCTGCTCCTTCCAAAGGTCATCCAGCTAAGCAGTGGCAGTGAAATCCTTGACAAAGATAAACATTTCATGGAGATATGTGGCATTCCAGTGTTCTAGAGGAACCACTAAGCTGCTGTATTTAAGATTTCTTTGCATCCTAGTATAGAAGCAGTGGGTATGATGAATTACTAAATCAGTGGAATGTTTGCATCTGATGTGCTGCAGGACAGGACGTCAAATTAAGGGCCGTTTGCTGTGCAGTACCAATTACAGCTGTAATATTTGGGCTTGATCTTTCATGATTTTACTGCTAAGGATACCATTAAGTATCCTTGCTCAGACTGTTTGCTAAAAATTGGACAAGTTGTGGTGAGCAGTGCTTTCTCACTGGAGCAGGAGTGAGTTCCTATTTACCAGAAATTGATGCATAATGATGAATTTCCTTTGCTGCAAAAAAAGAACTGTTTTGTGTCCACTCACTTAAAGTCTGAGTTGATCTTACAAAATCGCATTTTAATGGAAAAACTGTCTTAATGTAAGTTCAGTTTATCTTTTTGATGACTTGATTGCTTCAGAGTTATTAGCCAGGTCTGTCACAGTCTTTAAAAGTGCTAATACTTGCTTGCATTTAATAGCCCTAACTATTGCTAATGTACAGAAAATGTTCAAATCACATCATTGAGAGGGGACCCTAACAAATCTTACAGCTACTATAATGTGAGGTTTCAGATGTTACTCTTTTTAATTGAAAGGTGAACGCTGTAAAGGCTTTGTCAGACTGCTGTTTCCAGATGACGGCATTTTCAGTGGACTGACTGGAAGTCCTAGAGTGCTGATCCCAGCTTTCAGCTTCAGGATTCATAGCTCAAACTCTTCCTTTTTTACTTGGTGGAAGTATGCATCTGTGGTGGTGTCTGGATTTGTGTCTTCTAAAGAAATATTGGATCAATCAAAGAAAATGAGGAAGATTTGCTGAAATCGTAATCACATTCTGGCTGATACTGGAGAGAACAGAGCCTTTGCTCCTTCTCTAAACCACAAGATTAAGCTTGCTTATAAAGGATTAACAGAGCTCTCTTCTGTTAATTCGTAGTGGTGTAGTCGAAGTGCCTGATTCTACATCAGTGGAAAATCCATTATCAATCAATGGGAATTTTGCAGCTGAAGCCAAAGGGATTAGAGCCTCGTCGTTCACAAGTGACTGAAGGAGAGAAAGCCCTGGGATATGCTTGTTGCCACACAGCTGTGAGCCACCGCTGGGGTGTGCCCACAAAAAATGGCAGAGGAAACTGTTCAGTTGCCTCAGGCAGGCTATTTCCAGTGACTGAAAGGGCTCGTGCCACGGCGCAGGGCTGCAGGGAAAGCTTACCTGGGGTGCTGCTCACAGTGGGCTCTTCCTCACGTCCTAGCAAGGTGATTTCAGATTGGAAAAGGTACACAGAGAAGGATGACCTGAAGCCCTCTTCTAGGGATCACACTGTGGTGGGGGAGAGTTAATGAGGAGGTCAGTAAGAGTAGGAGTTAAGAGCCGTGGAAGAGGGGTTCGGGTTTGGGAATGAGGGGTGCAGAGGAGCATTGGTGCCTACGCCACACTCTGACACCTGCCACTGCTCAGGCTGCCACCCAGGCACGCTGCTTTGGGAGACTGGAGTGCAAGGGAGAGACAGGAAGACATTGGTGAAGAGGTTGCTGAGGAACTTGCTACTGATGGTGGTGAGGGTGATTTCCTAACAAACTGCACTGTCTCCAAGAAGTTTCTTCCTTCAATAAATAGCAGCTACTTTTCCTCCTAGTGGAGTGCATAGACCAACATTCAGACTGTTAGAGCCTGCAAACTAGAAAGCCTGGGGCTGCAGACTTACTTTAGTCTGGAATATTCACCAAGCACATTTCAAAATACTTTCTTTTGAAATGCTGTCATAGAGCTTAGCTTAAGAATACCTCTGATCCTGAGCCTAGTTGTGGGGAAAAGCACAGTTTCCATGGCCTCTAATGCAACATTTGGTAGTTACTTTTCCACAAATGGAAGGTAATGCTTGAAAAAAGATATTCAGAGTAAAAATTACAGTTTTTATAACAACTTGGTAAATATAAGTGTATTGATTTGATCTGTTATAATAGGCAGGGTTGTGTTACTTAGTTTGGCAATTACAGAGATTAAATTAGTTTTCCTTTACTCTTGTGAAATGCAAAATAATTGAACACACATCATGGAAGGTTCAGGCTCTCTTGTTTGTAGCATCATCATTTATTAATCTAACACATTAAATGAGAGGCTTTATAGATTTGCTTGCCTAAGGAAAAAGAAGAAGGAAATACAGAAGGGCCAAACTAGATGCATGTGTATTCTGTCTCACACTTTGATGTGCTGTCAAATATTGCCTGATTTTTAGTACACTTTGTAAGAAAGAACACTACTTTGCTCCCAGAAGGGTAAATTGTGACCTCATGTTTAAATAGTCTGAGTAAGCTCATATTTGTGTAGGCAAGGTCACTTGTGCAGTTCCCCTCACACTCTTCTTATAGGAATGTAATGTTGTAATTGGACAGGCAAAATAAACTACAAACGAGCACACTGTAAAAAGGTATATTTTGGAACTATCTTGGCCGTCTTAATGGACTCCCCTAATTATAGGAGGGGCTGTCCCTTCCCCTAGCTCAGCCTTTTCAGGAGATCATGTTGGCAGTGGTGCAATAACAGTTCTGTGGGGGCAGACGTGCTCTTCTTTTTTACCTTCATGAAGCTGGAGGGGATTTGAAAATTGGGTATTTCTCTCTGTCTCTGCAGCTCTGAGTAGCCCTGACACTGCCAGCCGTAGATTAGTGAAATAAATCCCTCATGTTCATACTGAAGTGAAAAAAATAAAGAGCATTTTCTGCCTTTTTTTCCTCTTTTTAATGTGTCATTTGCTGGCTGGCACAGTGACCTCCATTTCGTGACTTGTGAAGTGACTTGCCACAGAGCTTTTCTCCTTGGGTTAATTAATCACTCAAGGGAGCAGCAGCATGTGACATTATGCATGTGGACCTGAGGTAAACAGTTACCTATAGACCACCTATACTGAATGTGTACCTCAAATATTATCTGTTAATGCACTTCGACTTAATATGATTTTCTTTCCCTTTTATCTTTTTTCTTAACTATGTCCTTGGTAATCAAAAGCCATGCAAACATCTAGTCACCTTTTGGTGTTTATAGGTATAACTGAATTTGGAAGAAAATATTCCTGGCAATTTAGTCCATGAAATTTGCCAGTTCAGTGGGAAATGGTTTTATGCTAGTAATGTAGAGGTACAGCAGTTTGGTTTTCCAGGCTATCTTGGTGGACAGTCTGTTAAGTCTTTTAAATTGTTCCAGTCAATTATATTGACTGGAGTGCAAGAAAGAATTCTTTTTTTTTTTTTTTTTTGATTCTTGAAGATTCAATTTCATACTCTTGATTTACATTTTGGTATCAATTGTATATTTAATTTGTGTGAGTGAATCCTGAAGCTCTTACTCACTTGTGAGTCCATCTTTAATTTTGCTTGACAAGTCCATCTCATTCCTAGAAATCTAATACACCAGGAACTGATTAGCATTAACAGTCAGGTGAATGATTGGGAAGGAGGTGATATCTGGGTCTGGTGTTGGGCCTGACCAGTTACGCTGAATTAATGGATGCTGGTTTCCAGGTGATCCCATTATCATCCTCCTCAACAGGTTTGGCTAAAACCGCCCCTTGAGAAGAACTAGAGAAAGCAAACTAGAAGCAGAGGATTGGTTTCCCACCAAAAAGGGAAGTCATTATTATGAGGAAATTAGCTATATTATTTACTTGGCAAAGCAGGCAGGCAGCAAATAACTCAGCATTTCTGTGTTTCATGTTTACTCAGCCCTCAGGCACAGTGTGCACAGGTAACATGATGCAGTTGGTTCTCAACAGGCACATCAGCATCTGAGCTGATCTGGGAGGAGAAGCCCAGTCTGTGAAATGGGTGATGGAATTTCTAATCTCCTGTAGGGGTGGCCCGAGGAGCTGGTTGTAGCTACCCTGTGACATCAGAACCCTGGAGCTTTGGACCTCATGGCAGTCTTGGAACCTAGGAACCCTTGGTTGATTGTTTGTCACTTTTTGCTTCTCCCAGCTGTGGGAATTACTGAAATATTAGTTCTTGGACAGTGGTAAAAATTAGCACAAGTTGTTAGTTTTAATCAGCAGTAAATATTTTATTCAAGAAACACAGTAAACAAGAAAACTTGTGTTCTCTTGGCTTTTTGAGCTAGGCAGAAATTATACATTGCAGTGGTGTGATTCCCTGAGAAGCAGAATTTCAAAGTCTTGGCAGTTTCCATGTTCCAGCCAGCATGATGTGTGCCTTGCTCCACAGAGCAGTTGTATTTCCTATATTAAGTATTAGCTTGTATAATTAATTACACTGGTGCTTAAAAAAAAGCAACCACTTTAAACAGAGAGGGCTTTCTTTCATTGTATTCTAGAGAAATGAGGAAAAACCCCAACCAAATAAAAAAAATCCAAACCCCCAAAACCAACCATAAAAGCACACACAGAAAACCCTTGGGAATTTCTGGGTTTAAGCCTTGTCTGCAGACAATAGGAAATTGATTTTCTGAGGTATAACTCTAATGTTTTAGTGTTCATCATTTAATAAAAATTATGCTCCCTGCAGTTCATCAGCAGCTGGCACGTAAAAAGACTGAATTCAGAAAAAAAATAAGTGTGAAGATTGCTGTGGGTAAATGATCAGGACAAGAGCTGTGAGACTGACACCTTTTAAACACCTGGCTATGTGGTTTTATTAACACTCCGGTAGCTTGGCACGTGTGTGCATCAGCCTGATTGCGTGCAGATAAGAACAAGCTCTTGAAAAAAATTAGTGCTGTTAAGTCAGTTGTATGGTAAAAAGTGAGGTTTTGGTGTCAGGGAGAAGCTCAGTGCTGCTTTCTCTTCTGTCCTGTATCTGATGTTTCAGTTTAGCAGTAGAGGAGTGCTGGGGGTGAAACTTAAACTTGCATTTTCTCACCCTCCTGCAAGATCCTCTCCAGTGGACTTTTGTCCCTCAGCCCCCGGAGTGATGGTGTTTGGTACAGGAAAGAGTTAACTTCCAAAAACACAGCCTGGCAATTCAGTGCCTCTGGAGGTTTAAATGAGGAGATGCTGATACAGTGCAGCCTGTAAAGTGGGCCCTGCTGGGGCATATAGCCAACATGGGATCAAGGATCACAGGTCGTTTACGTGCTGACCAGAGTCTGGCTTCTGTTGGGGCTGCCCTACCTGTGGCTGGCCCCAGCTGATCAGTGCTGTGTCCGGGGGATGCCACTTTCTGCTCTGCTGCAGAGAGCAGCTAGGAGTTATCCCTCATCCAAAGCTGAGCTTCTGAGTGGTAGGTACTGGGAGCAAGGGGAAGTGCAGAGTCCTTCCCATGAGGAGGAACAGTCCCAGGCAGCAGTATGTGCAGGGGTATGACCATTCGGAAGGCAGAAAAAAGGTGCAGGAGTTCTGGTGGACATCAGGTTGAACATGAGCTGGCAAATGAGCCCTTGTGGCAAAGAAGTTAAACTGTGTGCTGGGCTGCATTAGACAAAATATTGACAGCAAGTGGTGGGAGGTGATTTCTGCCCCTCTTTTAGGCACTCGTGAGGCCACACTAGTTCTGAGATCCCCAGTACTGAAGAGAAATAGACATACTGGAGGGAGTCCCACAAAGGGCCATGAAGATGATGAAGTGACTGGAGCATCTCTCATGTGAGGAGAGGCTGAGAGATCTGGGGCTATTCAGCCCAGAGAAGAGAAGGCTCAGGGAGAATGTTGTCAATTTGTAGAAATACCTGAAGGGCGGGTCCTAACAGGGCAGAGCCAGGCTGTGTTCAGTGGTGCCCAGTGACAAGACAGGCAGTGGGCAAAACCAGAAATACAGGAAATGATGCTCCTTCTGAACATCCAGAAACACTTTTTTTTCACTGTAGGGGTGGCAGAGTACTGGCACAGGTTTCACTGGGGGGCTGTGGAGTCTCCATCCTTGCAGGTATTCAAAACCCACCTGGACATGGTCCTGGGCAACGGGCTCTGGGAGGCCCTAGTTGAGCAGGGGTGTTGGATCAGGTGAGCTCCAAAGGCCTCTTCCCACCTCACTCTTTATGCTTTAGCAGCTGTTCTGGATGGGTGGTAGGGACTACCTCTGTGCCTCCTTCTTTGCAGACAGAGGTTTTTTAAGAGAGCCTGTTCTAAAATAACAGTTCTCTAGTTTCTTTTTTAAACATTTGGAAAAGGTTCTCCATTCTCGCTGAAAAAAAGGAGAGTGATGTATTCTTGGTACCTTATGGCTACTTCTCAGTTTGCTCCTGCTTCTTCACCTTTAGTTTTTAAAAGGTAAAATCTCTTAACATGTTCCCTGGGTTGCAAAGCAGGGGTGCAGTATCTGCTGTCTCCTGTTCCTGCAGGATGTGTGCAAGAGAGCAGTTACTTCATTGCTGTTTTGAATATGCAGGTGAAAAATAAGGGAAAATCCCATTCTTTGCAGAGACTTGAGCCTGTAAATGTTGGACAAATAAATAATGCTTATTGTGCAAACCCCTTGTCTTGGTTTTTTGAAGTGTATCCTTTCCTTTAAAGCCGGGTTCTTGCTTTGTTTCCAAGCCATTTGTAGCTGGCATCATGTCCCGTGTGCCTTCACAGCATAGCAGATGAGGTGCTGAGCTTAGCTGTCATATTAATAGGCCTTTAGCAGTATCATATCCAAGACTCAAGGCAGGAGACTTCTCTCAGCACAAGCCTACAGACAGGGCTTTTGTAACCCACAGTGGTTAGGTGAGCCACTGCATGTTCCCTCGTCCTGGTGAGTTAACACCACTGGAAACAAACCCTACCAAATGTGCTGCTTTTGATGCACATGGGAGCAGTGGAGCTGTTATCTGTGACCTCAGCCTTCTTGCTTTGCCTTGCAAGCTAATTTTGTATTAATTACAGGCATAGCTTTAATCTTTGTCAACAGGATAGCAACAGTAGTGTTACCCTTTGACTGCTGATCAATTTGTCTTTATCTCCTGACTCTGTATGAAAAATTAGGACTGAAGCATTTTGCATATAAATTTATTTTGTATTCATGATTTTTAAAATTCACAGAGAGCCTGATCTTAGACATACAGGTGCTGCCTTCTCAGTGTAAGTATTACTGTTCTAGTGCAGTCCTTGGAGACCATGGTAGGCTTTCCAGGTCAGGAATAGTTTTTTGAGGCAAAAGAGGAGCAGTCTTACCATAAGTTGTGTGATTCTCCCAAAGGAGAAGGAGCGATCCCATTTTAGGATAGTATGAAATCCAAGCCTTTACATAGGTCTTCCTCGGTTAAAGGCATTCACAAGAGCTTATGTACCATTTAAGATTTGAATATACTTGCAATAGCAACGACTTCAAAAGAGAAACAGCTGCATGTGTGACAGTGGTGGAGCTGCAAAATGGGTGACAACTTCTTCTTTTTCCATCTGACCTAGGGAGTGGATGTAGACTTAGGCAGGAACAAGTTTAGTCAAGAGAAATATCCCTTCCTCCAGAAAAGAGATTTGTTCTTTGGCTTTGGTACCTAAAGTGTATCATATAGGAAGAAAAATGCTTGAGAGGATTGGTGTTCATATGGTATTTTAGTTCATTTAAAAGTATTTAGGAATGTTCAGAAGCAGACTTTTTTGTTAACAACAAGGTTGCAAATGTTGACAGGCATAGGTGTATGTGAGCAATAACTACTGAGAAGATTTCCATGATAAGTGAAAATGTAGATTTCATGTCACTTTGTGATTTGCATTTTATGCCCTGTTATGGCTTTGGAGGGAATACACACACAAACCCCTGGTGCAGAGAGGTAACTGCATGGATGAAGTGACACTTGGTGCTGCATTTGCTCTTTATTATACAAGAGGTACATTTATTTTTAGTTTTGGTCATGTAAAAATGCTGCAGCTTAAAAGAAATATTTTGGTATTTCTGTCTTTTTATTGCAACTAATTGATACAAGTGAGAGATACTAATATCTGCAATTAATAAGAAAATAAATCAGGGGTTTTTTTCTTCTATATATTTTATTTGCCTTATGTGACTGCACATGTGACACAAGCAGTGAACTCAAGAATAACTCTGCTGTTGCATTTAGGCAAACCTGTAATACAAAGAAAATGCACTCCAAGACTTTGAAGAGTTTCAGGAAAATGCTGAATTAGTGTGTAAAAATGTATCTTTTAACCTCAAGGGCTTTTTATGCTCTGAAGTATTTGTCCCACACACAAATAACAGCAGATCAGTTGGAAGTCAGAAGAGAGAAAACTAGTATCCTTGGGCTTAGCTTGGGAGGCTGCTTAAGCACATGGTAAAAGTCACTTAAGGCATCTGTATATAAGCAAGCAGAAACAGTGGTCTGCTGAAAGCACAAATGTTAGGAGTTGCTCAGACTACAGAAATATCCTCGAGCAGATGGGTATCTGCCCCTAATGATTCCAACAAAAAAAACCCAGCCAGACTGTGTTCAATCGGATGCAAGCTGAGCATGAAGATCTGAAAAAGACTTTGAAGAGTAAAGAGTCTGCAACATAAAAGAAAATGATGAACTGTGTATATATCTATCAAAAGGTTGATACCTGTAAGAGCACTGGAAGGCGTGCAGGGTCACCAGGCAGGACATCAGAAAAAATAACTCAGTTGAACTGGTCATTGCAGGAGAATTTGGGCAGGTGTTGTGTTGAGTAACAAAGATGAGAAGGTGTCAAACTGCTGAGGTACCACAGCAGAAATGCTAAAGGAAGCTGAAGAATTGAAAATTAAATACAGAGGTGTGACCTTGTGTTGTACAGAGCAAGGCCAACGCTCTGAAGAGGCATCACTGCTGACAGAAAATACACCACACATGTGGATGCCACAGCTGTGATTTGTGAATATGAGGACTGGATTTCATTTGAAAAATCCTGAAATATTTGATGGAAATTAGGTGGTGATTTTGAACAGACTGGTAGTGACAGTCCTGGGAGGCAATGAGTTACCAGGTGGACAATTCCTCAGCCCACTCCAGCTTCCTCCTTTTGACTTCTGATGCTTCCCTTCCGGGTGGGTGAGCACGGCAGTCCTGCTGCCTTCTGTTCCTGCCGTCCTGCCTGCAAGCTCCTACCTAGCTCCACCCTCTGTGTCCATCCTCCTCCAAACCTAGCTCATTCTTGATAAGATATTCATCCTCAGTTTCTCTGTGATTTGTGGAAATGGAGAAAAATAATGTGAAAAATGGGTGCTTGGCCTTCTGGATATTTCATGAGAAGGCTGTATTATTTGTAAATAATTTATGACTTTGGAGCCACACACTTTCTCCCCAGGTTATATGTCTTGTGTAACTGAACTGTGTGATTTACCTTAGATTGCCTATCTGCCATGCATCATGAATCTCCGTACAGTGCTGTTTCTCCTCTCCTGTACAGCCTTCACCCGTGGATGAGAGATTTGCATAAAATGATTTGTTCATGTAAATGTGATCGGGCTGCAGCTCCAGCACCTTCTTGTAATGGATGTACCAATCCCCTTGAATTGGGCTAGTGTCTATCTTGGTAATTGAATCTATTTGTTTGTTGCTATAGTTTTGGGAATTAGTGGGGAGTGAGGTGCATGTACTGACACTCTTTTGCTGCAGCCTTTGTATCCTTACCTGATCAGGAGGCTTCTTCGAAGAAAACAAGAGGCAAGCATTGGGATGGGTGTTGGCAGTGCTGCAGCTCAGGCAGGGGCTGGGACAAGAGCTGGGGGGCTCCCTGGGGACATCCTGGTTATCTGTCCTGGTCCTGAGCCAGGAAGCTGCCCCCCTCCGCCCCGGGGACAACCCACCCAGGGCCTGGGCAAGCAGTGTGATTAGAATGGTGCATGAGCCAGGGAGATAGGGAGCTCTGCCACTTTGGTTTGTGTCATTCAGGCTGTGACATGGGGCTTGATGGGGCCTCTGAGGTGCCAGACTGTGTGTGAAGCCCCTGCCTGAGAACAGAGCAACCAAAGTATCTCACAGACTTTTCCTGCATTCCTCTGCTCCCCGTGCATTTGTTTGGGTTTTTTTACCCCTAATCACTGGTTTTGGCTGATCCTCTTACATTCATGGTCTCAGGGTCTTGTCTCCCTGGCCTCACTTTCCTTACTCTGATTTCTTTCTGTTCTTCCAGCTCCTTTTGTACCAATCTTGTCCCAGCTTCCGTGCTTTTCCTGGCACCTCCTCTTTCCCCTGTACCTGAAGCATGAATAACTGAGATAATGAGGCACAGGCCAATTTCCCCAATTACTTTGTATACGTATGCATTTGTATGGCCTCACCCACTGCCTTGTCTCTCATCCTTCTGTCCTTTTCTACAGCAGTCTCTGGAGGATGGGATTATCTTTTAGTGTGTATTTAGCATATTTTTGCTGCCACAATGTGAATAGCATTGAGCAATGATATATGTATTTTGAAAACCTAGAGCTGTGTTGTAGTGTTCATTTGGGCTAGTAATGCCTGACAAATGACCATGCAGCCTAGCTTGTCATCACCTTCAGTAAGATGTTTTCCTGCATTCAGGTTGTCATTGCACGGTTTTATATTTCTGAAGTTGGAAGGGAAGATAAGTTAATAGTGTGTATGGCCTCTAATAATTATTTCATGCTTTTTATACTAATGTTAATGTGTTCTGAGTAATGGTTTATGGGAAATACCTGTTAATTTAGGTAATGGGGATAGTATTTTGATCAGACACATAGTAAATGCAGAAGTTGGAGGGTATTTTTTGAAGGCTTCTCCATCTTTCTATAATTACCAGATAGATAATAGGAACTTGCCAGATTCAACATGCTAATGATTGCCTTCCAGCTTTGAGAGAGACAGAAATTATACGCTAGCAGTGTCTGAAGGAGATTCTGCTTTGGTAGTGTAATAAAACATACAATACTGTGCTCTCTTGCCATTGCATAAACATCCGTGAATATGTCCTTGGTCTTTCAATACAGAAAATAATGAAGATGAAGCTAAATTTACTTTGGGAGTACTCAAATGGCTATTGATGGCTTAGGAATGCTGGGTTATCAACAGTAGATGAACTGCTTTGTTGTTGTCTGTCACTTTGTAGGGCTGCCTCATGAATCATGTTTAGATAAAAGGTAAATGCTCTTACTGTCCCATTTTGCTGTTTTAAATTGCTACCTTTTCAGCTTCGTCCACAGATTTCTCAAAGCAAGCTCTCTGTGCCTGAGGCTCAGGGTATTTTCTTAGTGGTGCCTTTTTTGAACTGGCTCTGGACTGTGCTGCCTGATTAGAGGCAAGTCTGCTAAGATCCCAGCATGTGACAATGATCTGCTGTGCTCCCTGTTTCACAGGCAGCTTAGCACTGCTCTGTGCTGGGCCTTTAGGAGGATGGTACAGAAAACTGGGGGGGGGGGCGGGTACATGGCGGGTAGTATTTTTAAATACATCCCATACCCTTGATGCCTTGCAGTTGGGTCTAGACTAATGGGGAAGAGAGCACTTTGGGTGTTGTGCCACTAGCTGTTCTCTTAGTTGCCTCTTGCAGTATCTCACTTTTAAGGAAATAATTTGCAGCCCACGAATCCCTCTGGGATGAATAGAGTTCTATCCAGTATTTTCTTCTAAAATTCAGTCAGTGTGGTGGATTACTACAGAAGAACATGGAGACCTTTAGTCTTTCATATTTATTGCCATCGCATTGGGACTGTGTAAGCAAAGGAGCAGCCTGAGGTAGCAGATGGCCTTTGGGCAAAGGAAAAAATAACAAAAAATGGTAAAAGCTGCAGCAACAGTACTTCTAAATCTGCAGGAAATCATCTAATCCCCAGTTAATATAAAACATGCCTAAAATTACTGGATCTTTTGAAGTTGATGTCTTTGTTTCAGAAGTAAGCTGTGCAGCCCCAGGTGGTGTGAATTTACTGGGATATTGCTACAGAAAGGTTTCTGGAGATACAGGACAGGAACCTCGCCTGTTTGGCTCGGGAGCTGTGAACCAGATCACGTGATGGTGTTTGGACTTGGTGTGTACTCTGCCATTTCTTCCATTTCTGCGGAAATGGGAGAAATTCTGGGAGAAAGCTTTTGCAAGCTTATTCTGATTTATTCTAAAAAATGCATCAATTACACACTGCTGTTAATGGTGTGTTGTACTGGTCAGTGTTAGGAGTAAGAGGCAAGGCTCTTTCAATAAAGAAATAAATGTCACCATCATTTTTTCCAGGGCTCTACACATTATGTATTAAATGGGCAAAGAATACAGCATAAGGGGGTGGTTGTGTACCTACCAGTTACTGTAGTGATAATTAAGGGCTCACTTAGACCAGTGGGCCCATGAGTACCAGATCTGGGTATACAGTGTGTGTGACCCATCAGAGTGAAACTGAGACAGGTGTCCTGGCACTTCTTGTCTCTCCATTCATTGCATCATGGTTTCTGCAGGAATAGAGTCTGAATGTGGGGTTCCAAGGGAGCCCCCTACACCCCTGCTTTGCCTGACAGCCTCTGGAAATCTGGAAAGAGCTGTAGTGAAAAGAGCACCTGAGTATTTCTGGCAAGTTTTGGGCATTTGTTTACTTAGGTGGGTGTTTTTTCTCCTTCCATCACAAGTACTAAAAAGATCGGGCCACCCATTTCATGCAGTTTGCCAGCTGTGTCCCTCTCTTGTCTAGCAGAAGCAGAGGGTCATGTTTTTTTTCAAACCCTGCGGTTGTACTTGGAAAGCACTAGCTATGCTGGAGGCACTTCAAGGATGGGAGGTATCAGTGCCCTACTGAGCTTTAGCTGGCTCCTCACAGCCTCCTGCTGATGCTGGATATGAGAGATCACAGGGCAGGCCAGCCTGGTTTTCCACTGACAGTAGGGGCCCTATGGCAGACCCTTGAGCCGCTGGCATATTTAAAGAAGTCAGTTTGAACAAAATCCATAGCTCATGTAGATTGATGTCACATCCTTAACAGGCAGAGTGTTACCATTTCACAGTTTGAAAGAACTATCTTGTAATATCTGTTCATTTATTGCTCTATACTTTGTGCTATTGGTGCCAGCAGAGATGAGAAATGAGGTAAAGCAAAAAATGTGTTCTAGCCCAGTTGTCCCTAAAGTGTATGTGTTACTGTGGCTGCATAGCTGCACTCAGTCATGGGCCTGGCTCTGGAGAGGAATATGCTTTAGTGATACAGACTCTTTTGTCTAGTTCTGCCAAAAGATGGTCTCTTCGGACCTTCTGCTTTTGACTTAGACCTGTTTCTTTCTACTTGTGTGTTCCTTGTCTTCTCCTAAGCCTTATTCTTGCATGTTTTCCTCGCACTTAGAGCTCTCCTATTTCTCCCTGCAGCCACTCTTCCCATCTTAACAATCTGTTGTATGTGTTCACTTTTTGTCCCAAAGGCCTTAAGTTACTTTCCTGTCATTCATTTGACACCTCGTTGTTGCCAGTCTCCCATCCAGCCTTCCAGGTCTGTGCTGCTGCCTCCTTAGCTCTGTGTCCTCCTGTCTCTGCTGAGTTGGGGCCAGTCTCCCCTTCTACCAGCTGCATGTTGGATGGGTCTCAGTTCACCCTGTTCTCATCCAAATATCTCCTGATTTCACTCTCCTTTTTCACCCTTTTTTTTCTCCTTGGATTTTGCCTAGATTGACTGACTCTCGCGGTCTTTCCTCCTTACTCCCTTGCCCTCTTTTATCTTGCTTTTCTCCCCGATTCCCCAGCCAAACTTCCTTGCCTATTCTTATCTATCATCTTGCCCACACATCCCTCAATCCCAGTTTTCCTCCTTTTTCCTTACTTTTCTCCAATTTCCTTACTCTAGTTCCTGTTTTCACAGGAGTACATCTATCTCATTTCAGAAGGCAGTAAAAGCGTCTCTCTGACATAAAGCTTTTTCCTGGGTCTTGTCAAGTCCTGTCTTCAAGGAGTAGAGATACTTGAGCTTCTCAAAGGAAAAGTATGCCAAGACCTTTTAACTTGTGCAGTGAAAAGTGCTTTACTTTGGCTTTATTTTCAGAAACGTATGCACTGTTTTAGTGGAGATACCCAAAATTACATTTAGCATGAAGCTGCATTTTTTTACAATTGAAAATTATCTGGAAAGGGGAAATGGGCCAACAGCTGTAACAGGCAGCACCACTGCTAGCCTCACCCTCCTGTAAGTTATCATCACAAAATGCCAATTTGACTTTGAATATGTTCAAAGTCCTTTTTCACAACATATTGGCAAATGTGTGGTCTTGGAAAGATTTAATATGATCCTGCAAATTTTACAGGGCTCCCAGTAGAGTCAGTTTCCCAAGGAGGAGGTTACACGAGCAGTGAACTGCTGCCTGCCTTGCTGCTTTATAAGAGTTAGTTGAGGAGTGAGAGCCCCACTTAGGAGCTGGGCACAGTTTGTGAGCCCTTTGATGGTAGAACTGCATGTGTGTGTGTGAATCTCCTAATCATCCTTCCTCTAAGACTAGTTCTATATATGTAAATCAAAAAAATAAGACACCTCACAAATTACAGCTGCCTGTATCACCATAGTCTTACCGTTTCATAGAAGGGCCAGACTGGGATGCTGATATCTGGAAGAGGATCGGTGATATGACAGAAAATACACAGCTATTGAAATAGATATTTGAATTTTGAATGGGTAAACTTGTAGAGCAGTTCCACCAGCCTTATACTGGTCAAGGTCTGTCTCTGTCTATCATGTACTTTTTCACAGCAGAGTGACGACATGATCCCCAGGTAGTTAATAATAATTCTTTCATCCTGGGGAAAAAAGTGAAAGGAAAAATGAGCTACATAAGATTTGCCTGTGACATTTAAAGTCCAAATTGGACTTTATCTGAGTAATTTATCTTGGAGTATTTGCAGGAGGGAGTGTAGGAGAATATGAATGAGGGCATCTTAGTTATGTCTGTGCTTTCTGATAGCTGAAGAGAATTTTTGGTGGCTCCATGTGGCTGGAAGGTCTGTCTGTGTGATCTCTTCTCCAGCAGATGGAAGATAACATTAAGAGGACTACTTTAATTATCGAAGCATGGGAATTACGCCAGGGGAGTATCCCCCTGAGACACCACTTCCTTTCAGAGTGACAGGTGATGTGTTTCTGGGATGTTAGAGAGAACTCATTTCCCCCTGCTGCAGTGAACACGTGTACATCACATTTTCTCTGGCAGTATTGAGCCTGTCCACAATCTGTATCTGTTGCTGGTGAGGAAAGAAATGAAAATACATTGTATCCTTGTAGAGAACATAACAAGTACAAAGGGACTGAAGGAAGAGAGTGTGTTTTTCAATTTTATTTCTTTCACAATCTGCTTAGGTTCTTCGAGTCCCTATGAATTACTTTTTGAAACGTGTAAAAGATGATTAGATTGACATAAATTGAAAAATTCCTGCATGGAGAGATTCTTTCTCAGAGCATTTAGCAATTTTTATTTCCCACTGCTGTTACATATCTGCTTGCGCAGGTGTTTGTGCAACTTCACGCCTCCGTCAAGACTTCTCTTTGCAACGTGCTGTGTTGCATGCGAACCTACCAACATGTCCTGCATCGAGGCCTTCCTTTAACTCCAATGAATTGCATTCAATATATTCTTGTGAGTATCAGGAGTTAACTAATGGAGGCACAGACAGCCTTCGGCGAATTGCTTACAGCTTGGGCGTGTCACTTCTGTGTGTCTCTCAGGAGGCAGCTCTGAGTGTCAGCCCTTGCTTGGAGGGAGGATGAGAAAGGGCTGTGCGCCCATGGGAGTTGTGATTCAGCAGGGTGTCCTATGGTACCTGGGGAAATGTGGCCTGGGGAAGGCAGTGTCTGCCCTTTTCTGCACTGGGGCATGTTCTGGTCCATAGGAGGAGCAGCCACCTGCTGCATGGCACTTTCAGGAGATTGCTGTGTTTCCAGGAGGCAAGACTGGAGCACTATGTTTATTCTTCAGCCTCTGCTTGTTTTTCAGCTGCTTTTCCCCACAGCTGCACATCACAGAATCACTTGAAATACAGCTTTTCCACCAGCTGTTTGCTGGTGAAAAGGCTGGAAGGAGTGTGCCATGAGGAGCAGCTAAGGACTTTGGGTTTGTCTAGTTTGGAGAAAAGGAGGCTGCGGGGCAACCTCACTGTTCTCTACAACTTTCTGAGCAGGGGAAGTGGAGAAGGAGGTGGGACTTCTTCTACCTGGTGTTCAGTTATAGGATGCATGGGAAATGGTTCAAAGCTGTGTCAAGGGAGGATCAGACTAGATATAGGAAGCATTTCTTTACCAAGAGGGTGGTCAAAGACTGGAACAGGCTTCCTAGAGAGGAGGTTGGTGCCCCAGGCCTGTCAGTGTCTAGGAGACACTTGGTCAATGCCCTTAACTTTTAGTCAGCCCTGAACTGGTCAGGTAGATGGACTTTGTGATCGTTGTAGGTCCTTTCAATTGAAATATTCAGTTCTGTTCGAATATTTTAAAGTCTGGACACTGGAGTGGAATTCACCTGTGCTAATGATACACAGCAGACCATGAGGTTAGCAAAAACCATGCCCGAGACCATACTTACCTCAGTCACCACTCCTTTTGCTCTGAAGGAGGTTATTTGAGCCCTTTCCTACATGTAAGAAATACATTTCCTAACCTATCCATGCTTATCAATGCAGATCAGGGTAGACAGTTTGTGTCTTAAGTCACACCCTCCATCCAAATTCATAAAGATGTTTAGAGATCTTCTTCTTGATAAAAAATACTCAGGTAGGTTGTCTCACTGTCCATCGGTGTGGATCACTGTGTATGAACTTGCCTCTTTTCCCACATAACCACTGTAGCCTCACTGGTGGCATTAACTTATGTTTGTACAAGCAGTCTGTGCTTTGTTCCTCAGAAGCCTGGGGCAGATCAGGAACAGTCAGGTTTTTGGGCTGGGTTTCTGAAATGAGGTGAAGAACTACTTTCTGTGGAGCCTCCCTGCATAATTCACAGGTACATCTTGATATCCACCCAGTTACAACCTGTATCACTACTACTTGCTCGATCCTGTTTTCCAGGATGAACTTTTAATCTTAGCTCACATCATACCTTCCGGAAATGCTGTTATAGTAATGCCATTGCTGGTTTTTGCTGTCTTTTGGTGTTTACCAGCACCGAACAGTAGAGGTGGGACACCATAAACTGTTGAAGTTCTGAGTGTCAAACCTCAAGATCCTGTTACAAAAAAGTTAAGACAGTAGACAGGTTACTCTACAAGATATGATTAAGATGAACATGTTTATTATTTCCTAAATATTTTCTCTGTTTTATTTTAGTATTTATGAAACTTTTCCTGAGTTAAGTAACTTCTGTAAATTTACTTTTCTATTAATACCCTAATATAGCTGTGTGTAATTGGCATGTGGTTAATACATTTAATGGAGTTTCAGTCTTGAATGTGACTCCTTTAGCACACTTTCTGACTTTTTTCTGTTTGCTATTCATGTTGGCCACCTGAGACACTTTGATTTTTTTTTTTTTTTTGGCATAACATTAATTTTTGTTTCATAGTTGTTAGCATTATTATTTTATCAAATAACCTGATAAATTGGTACAGCAAGACTGCAGCAGCAGTCAAAGCACTGATGCTTTCTAATGGTGCACTTTACCTCTGCTTTATTATTGCTGCCCATTTCATTATTTGCAAGTTGATTACAGCTGCATTTCTCAGGGGCTATGAAATATTCAGCAGCCTGGACTAGCTGGGGGAGAATTGCAGTCTTTGCAGCTGAACACCTGCCCTCAAAGGCAAAGAAAAACCAAAAAGTTCTTGTGTTTAAAAGTGATGGGGAAATTCCTTCTTTTCTTTAGCTTTCCCACAGTACTGACTATAGGTAGCTAATTAAAAATTGCCACTTTACTTATGCTTGTTATTGGATGGACGGGAAGAATAAGAATAAATATACGACTACTGCATTTCTGCCATATTTGCCTGGCCACAGCAGAGAAGGGAAACAAATCTTGGTATAATTGGTTGCCTGTGTGTCAGCGTGAGGTAGTTGACATTCAGGGTGGGGTTGGGGAAAAAAAGCCCTCTGTGTTAAGGGCAAACATGAACACTACTGGTTATGTTCTCACACTGTATCTCTCTGGGGACTTGCCAGCAATGATTGACTGAAATGTGCAATATTTTACCAAGTAGGAAACAGATAAGATTTTTATAAACAGGATACTTCATCTTTAAAGTAAAGAAACAATTGCTTTGACCTTGTCACTGAATGAGTAAGGCCAGCATTGTGATAATTGGGAATGTAGCTAAGCAACAGTTCTCCAGGAGCAGGCACTGCTTTATTTTTAGTAGAGTACACCAGTAAGGTGAGGGGGTGGGACAAACACACATGAGTATGAATGAGTAAAACAACTGGTTAATGATTACTAAAAAGAAAAAGAAATTCTTCGTGCACCAAGTTTGAGTTGTAATATGTGCTTATACCGATTTTAATTTGGATTTACATCAAAAGAAAGTAATTGAATCAATATATCCTTCTGTGGTCTGAAAAAGCAGATAGCCTGACAGTATCTCTGATTTCTTAAGCTGTTTTAGTAACTTGAGTCTCTTCTGAAAATTAATGGTGTAGAAGAAATGGCATGTTCCTTCGGAAACAGTCTATTTTATATCTTTTTCTCCTTACTTTGATGTTAATTATGTTTCCTAATCTTACAGGTTAGTATTGCAGAGCCTAATTTATTTATTGCTCTAACTTCGGTTTAAACTATTCTTAAATACCTTAGTGAGCTAGTCCCCTACAAAGTTAACAGTGTAAGACCCTTTAAATCTGAAATAAACGTCCAAGGAATGGAACGTACTTTTCTTCTAGCTAAGTCAATTTTACAAACCAAGTTAGTTAATTTTTCATGTAGGCAGTGGGGAAAAAACAAATTCCAAAGTTAGTCATTTTTATTATGTAGGCATTGCAGGACAAATTGCCACCATATGGCCCCTCTGTTATCCCGTAAACAAAAGTATGTGTTCCAAGCCTGGTGCCAAGGGAAAATCTGCAACCACTTTACCTCTCTCTGTTTCTGGTGAATCTCTCATCACTGACCTGGATGCCCTTTCTTTAGATATTAAACCAATTCAATTGCTGAGTGACAATGAGTTTCTACTTATCAAACCCAAGCAGTTACAGAAATCTCTCTAAAGATACTGTCACTGTATGAGTATAAACTACCCCAACTTTACATACAGGAGCCTTTAATTCTGATTTGGTCTATGAAATCTGTATTAGTGGCAACATTGCATAGGTGAGAAAGTAGAAATGTCCTAATTCGCAGCCTAATTGTATCAGATCTTTAAAAGCCAAAAGACAAAAATAATAAAACGGAATTTGAAGACTGTATTAGTTACTCTTGGGTATTTTAAATATAGTAAGAAAACCTTTTCCTAAGGTGCTTTTCTCTGGATATGATTTTAAATTTGATGAACCAGAGAATGTAAGGTATATTGTCATATTCTTAGAGTGTGGCATAATTGTATTTGGACTTGTGAATATTTTTTTGAATTTTATTTTCTGCCTAGGTGGAAACGTTTGTCAATACTGTATCTCACTTGAACATCAAGCCCTACAGAGACTACAAGGTAATTGTTTCTGCAACTGCTTTCTGTTTCCTGTGGTGGTCAGCTTGGCTTTAACTCATTTTCTGAAGGCCCCTGTAATTTATGAAGGTGCCAGCGCTAAGCAACTGAACTGGTTAGCAGGAATGTTACAAGTAGCTTTTACAGAAACTGTTGCTTACAGCTTCTGATCCATGGTGGGCTGTGTGAGATTGCCAGCGTGTGTGTATAAAATAAAGATGTGATACATTTTGAAAATGCACTTCTTGTTTTTGTGTGTTAAGAAGCAGCAGTACCAGTCCCAGCTGAAAGGTAAAATCTGCTGAATATGGGCTTGTGTGTGGTCATTCAGAAAGTTGTTCCGTACCCATCAGCATCCAGACTTCTAGCTGGTTTTCTTCCTGGAGCTGTGTGAGAGGCATCACGTGTCCTTTCAGTGCTGACACAGGCTTTCCTGCCCCAGGAAGGCAGCTTTGGTCAGTGTAAATGTTTTAGTCAAGCAAAGCGATGACCACCTCATCAGAAATCAGTCTTAGCTCGCTTTGCCAAGTTGATAAAAGCTGTTTCTGCTGTTGCAGTTGTGGTAAATGCTGCAGATCTATACATCAATTTGATTGTCTCAAAGCCTGTTTGAAAGCATAGCAATGAGGTCACCATGGGTGTGGACAGCAACTGAACAAAATAGACTGCTGGGGGTTCGTATTTCATGCTCAAGTGACAAAGCTCTCCCACTGCGCTGGGTGCAGAAAAGAATATTGTGGTTAGGAAGTTGGTGTGGGCATGCAGAGCAGAGTTGGTACCTCTGCATGGAGACCAACCTTCAGTAGGCAGGCTGGTGCTGCTTACATTCATTACTGGAGGTCTGATGAGATTTGAGCAACACCAGGTTTATATTGGGTTGCCTCTTAAATAATGTTTCGCAGCACCTGCCAAAGGGTAAATTTCAAGCACTGAAGTTAATTTTAATTTCAAGTGTCCCAGCCCTTGCTGGGTGGCTGTTACTAGTACGTGACGGTATGGTACCAGACTGGACTTGACTTGATTGTATGTAATGCACACAATTTGTGCCTGAGTTGAGAAATACTGGGAAGATTTCAAGTCCCTTTCTTAGTGCAGTAAGAGCCTTGAAACATTACAAGGAATCAGTGCTTTGCTACTGCATATCAAGTAGGTGGTCTTTACTTACTGCATATTGGTACTATTGCAAACAAAACCTTTCAGGGTAACCCCACAGTGCTAACTGACCTGCTGCATGTTCCTAGCTTTTCCTAAAGGAAAGTTGGATTGTCAGACAAGCTTAACTTTTTTAACCCTAGACAAGTTTAACTTCTCTTTTGCAAAATGGAGTGCACTTCTCTGATAATATACTTGGTTACCACAGCTTGTCTGACCAGGTACCTCCTAAGCTACAGGGACTGGTTGTATGACTTTGTGTGAATACTCTCCCTCTCTGTCTCTTTTTGTTACCTCTACATAGGACAGAAATGCTTCAGTCCCAGATTTTGAGCTCATGAGAAAGGCATAAATAAATACAACATAAGTATGATTCATAGAATCATTGCTTCTTGGAAATAGTTGTCTTTAAAATGAACATAGAAATCCATGAGCGTGTATAGACACCTTAGAGATGAAATTAATGTAAAATCAATTTATTACCACTCATGCTTCTGGTGTCTTACGTTGTGGAAGCTAGAGGTCTGTGATAGTTGTCTTTAAATCTGTCAAAGATTAAGCATTTTACTTCTGAACTCTCATTTTCTGTGAAAGATACTCAGATCAGGAAATGAAACATCTGAAAGTTGAGGGTTTTCTCTCTCTCTTCTCTGTTGAGTAGCTCATCATTTTGGAAATTCTGTTTGCAATAAAAATGTGTTGATGACTCTGAAGCATGTCTGACGGACCTGCATAATCTCAACGCTTGCACAGGAAATCAGAACTTGTGAACAGATATTATGATGCCATAATATCCTCCATCAACATTAGACAGCAACACAGTGCTGTCTGAGGGCAACTGTAGGTCCAGAGCATTATCATTTCAGTTAAAAACTGGGAACCTTAGAGCTGGGAAAAAAAAAAAAAAAGGTTTATTCTAGGGTCTTTCCGAAATCTGGATGTACTTCTCTGATTAATAGTACAGCCCAGAAACAGCTGTTTGGCTGTGAGCGAGGCTGGAAGGTGAGGACAGGATCTTTTTTCAACCAGTTGTGTTGGTGGTGAAATAGTATCAATCTTCAGCCTGGCAGATTTTGGGCTGTGTTAAGAAAGCAAGTGACCCCTCCATGGATCACTTGATGGGTGTGGTTTGGAGTACCTTCAGATGGAGGTGGAGAAGGCAAGTGTGACAGGTGATAAAGGAGGTCGCTGAACTCAGGACTTTGTTCAGCCAGTCAGGAACCACATCTCCAGGCACTGCACACACAGACAGGTGTGGTGTTTCACTGAGAGGTTCCTCCCTGAGGTTTTCTCCTCTGTGGCTTTCAAAGGCAACATCGAGAGGTTACAGCCAGTGTCAGTTTTAGGAAGCGTAATTATTAATTTAAATAGCATTGAAAGGATAAGAAAGTGCAAGTCGAGTGGTCATGTTTCAGGTGTCCAAGGTCAAGTGGTCCTGTCTCCTGGGGCTGGCAGAAATACATGTTGTGCAGTCATTTTTGTAGAAGCACAGGAATGGTATCTAGCACAGACACCCTGTGGTAGGTGGGGTGAGGGACATGTGATGGGTGAAGAGCAGGGTGGGGGTCTCTTGGGTAGGTCTCCGTAGCAGGACAGCAGAGGTGTTCTCAGGTCATCCCCCTGTAACTTGCATCTTGCAAAGACCATGCAGGACTGTTTGTTTCATGTGTGTGGTGGCACAGCTTGACATCACACTGGACTGCCCATGTTCCCAGTGTCTCTGCTCTGGGTTGTCTGGCCTGGTGTTGGCATGGCAGAGATGCAAGGCCAGTGGCTGAAGGAGAGCATGTGAGCCAGGTGCTAGCTGGAGAGGACTTGCTGGCATGGGAGCGCTGCCAGGGACCTGGCTGTGCCCCTCACCAAAAAGGCAGCAAGAAGGGATGAAGGGGTGCTTCTCTCAGAGCGACTTTGCACAGGATACATGGTTTAGTGCTTACAGCTGACAGCTTGCCTCTGTTGGAAATCACTGTTCTGCTTTCAGTTTCCTTTCTGGCTGTTTTGCTGCAAGCACCGGGGATTGGGGTTTGTAGGTATTCATAATCAATAGAAATCCGTACAAGCTTCAGCCTGAGGCTTCTCCTTTTTGCCTGTGTGGGTTTTGAGGAGTGGTTGTGAGGGTTTTTTTGTTTGTCAATGGGCTTTTTTTAGGTTGAGTTTGTTGGGGGGATTTTGTTTGCTCTTTTTTTTTTTTTTTTTTTTTTGGTCTTAGAAGTCCCCTCTTCTTGTCTTTATCATTTCACTTTCTCTGAGTTGGCAAAAGCATTTTCTATCAATGCTGGTGTTAATGGGCTCCACCATGTTTGCTGGTGTGAGCTTCAAGATACCTTGTAGCTCCGCCACCATCAGCAGTAGCATCTGCAGGTCTGCAGGTTTCTTTGCCTGGCATGTCAGGTTTTCCCTTTGCTTTCTTTAGGCTGCCCTTCCAGATGGCCGGCTCTCCTGCAGGAGTAAGCACCCCCAGGCAAGGGCACTCAGCTGCAGCTCCTCAGTCTGAAAGGGTCATAAATACATGAAGTTTGTGCTTTTCATTATACTGAATTTAACAGGAGGAGCCACCTTGTCAGCAAGCTCCCATGGGGAGGATTTGCACTAAAAGGTCTGCCTAACAGCAGGGGACTGAAAAAACCCCCTTTGAGAGCAATGTCTCTGAGCTGAATGTTGGTGGCTCGGAGTCAGGGATCTCAGAGGTCATCCGTGGGTCTGACTGCAGCTTGCTAGTTTGTCTTTACCTCTTTGCTTTCTCTCTTTGCCTGGCCATGCTGCTGAACCTGGAGTGCCTGTGGCTTTCATGAGGGCTCCTAGGAGCACTGGCAGCTTGCCCCTTGTCCCAGAATAACCTGTCCATCTCCTCATTGCTTTCCAGCATGAGATCTATGTTTTCAAGGAACACGGTGGGAAGGCAACATTTTTGAACAGGCGGTGATGGAGACTTCAGCCCTGCTGGCCATCAGTGAACTGGGAGGGGGGGGGATGTGCTGAGGGCGGGTGATGTGCTGTCAGCAGGGGCTGAGTGCTGCTGCCTGGCGCAGCCTGAGCTTTCCTGGTGCTGAAGAACACATGGAAGGAAGGAGGTGTACGAGTCAAGCTTGTTCACCTTCAATAAGCTGTGGGAGAGCAAGTGAGCAGCGGTTCCTACAATGCTGCTTGCTGTATGGTACAATTAACATAACCAGCCCCTCTTGGGCATAATACAAAGGAATTTAAGAACTGCCCCGTGGCAGGAGTTAGGCCTGTTTATTTAGACAGGTCCTGTAGAAGTGGAGCGATTCAAATACTCCTGTGACGGGTTTGCATCTGGGCATGGTGGGCGGCTGAACCAGGAACTGCGCCGACTGCAAAAATAGGCTTACGTTGCAGGAACGACTAAGACGATTACAGAGCTGCATGAATGATTAATTTACCCTGCTTTTGTTTCACTTTTGATCCCGGGTCCTCTGGGGGAAAAAAAAAAAAAGGCGACTTTGGAAGATGTTTTTAAAATAACAAACAATTCAGTTGTAATAACAGCTTTACTACACAGATGTGCACCAGCACCACTCTAAGAGGAACAGAATAAAAAATCACTTGCTACATTTCTCTGTAGCATGAATATTTGAAATTTGTAGACAAATAATCACCAAATACTTTGCAATCAGAACATTTATTCACATTTTAGGAGATTAATGTTATTAATCTTCAAATAGGATACACGGTTATATAGTGCTAGTGCTTTCTTAATAACCCTCTTTTAAGCTCAGTGTAGAAAGAATTTGTTTTGTTATTAAAATTACTCCACATATTTGAGACAGACTTCAGCTGAACAACTGCCTAATACGTGCTAGACACATATTGATTTTTTTGTCTTAGCCCAACATTTCCCCTGAGCATCATATTATTTATTCATAAAGCAGAAATGATGTCTGACAGGCATTTAGAGGGGTGTAGAGCTATAGTCCAGAAACAATGTGAAAAGCTTTGCAAGGACCCCAAGAAATCAATGTGCTGATGCTAAAGAGCAGCCTTTTCATTCTGAGCACATATTCTTGCAATCATTTAGTGTGGAACAGGAAATTTAAATAACAAATAGTTACTATTAAAACTGCAGGCCTAAATTTTCATTCATCTTTATTCCAATTATCCGAGCCAAGGTGGAAGTAGGCACTGAAGGCAGCTCGCCAAGCCCAGACACCTCTTAGCCACAACACAGGCTTGCTGCTCTAGCCCTGGTTTGCACATTTGTATGTAAATTTCTGTTGGAAGTAAGATATTTCCATCAATAAAGATTTAGAACCCCAACATTGTTCAGAGAGCCAAGACATTCCTAAAATGTGCATGATTCATTGCCACTTACTCTAATTGAGTGTTAGACTGATGTCTGTACAGCAGAGTAAAATAATAAATAGCTGGTATTTTTAGAATGTGAGTTGAAATATTTTGATAAGTTAGTCATTGTGACAGACCTGTTTGAAAAAAAAATCAGGCCAAATGAGATTTGTTCTGGTTTTGTTCATTCAAAACTAGATCACAGCATACTATCAAGCAGTATTTGCTGGTGAAAGATATATTTCATTTCCAGTAATGTTTTTTCTACTAAAAAAAAATCAAATGATCAGGTAATCTTAGGAAAATTTTCAACTGACCTTATACCTCTCTCAATAAGATAAATAACTACTGAAGTATTATATTTGAAGTGTGATGAACATCTAAACATGTGGTCCAGTCAGGCCACTATGGAATTTGTTTCTTGTTCTTTAAAACACAGATAATGCAGTCAAAAAATAGCCTGTCATCGTGTAATTAAATATTTCATCTTTATGTATAAGCACAAGGGAGCCAAACTAAATTTGTTCTGGCATTTCTTGACTTTCTAGGACTTGACTTTGAACCTTTTTCTTCTTTGATATATATTGAATGGGGAATTTCAAAATTTGCTTTGCATATTTTGAGGGGGGAGGGGAAATGTAAGAAAATTAATTTCTGTTCTATAGACATGACAATTGTTGTCTTTCTCTTGGTTAATAAGAAGGTTGTGTTAGTTACAGTGAAACCAGGTCACTCATTAACCTTTGGAAGCTAAGAAGTTCACATGTATTCCTTAAACTGGTCTGCAGAACACCTTATAGTTGTTTTCCCTAGGGAAGGCTTTTACCTCTTCAGTCATGAAGAATCACAATAAATGCAATTTTACGTCACTCAGCTGGGACAGCATAATCTGCATGCATCCAGAACAAGGAAGAGTGCCTGAAACATACACACATTTGTATTTTTTCCCTGGGACAGGGTATGGTTTTGAAAAGAAGGGAAAAGTGGTATCTTCTAGGAAATCAAATGCATGAACTTTAAGATACGGTGGTCTGGCATGTGATGTCTTTGGGAAAGCACTACAGTGTTTTACTTTGCCTGTCTTTCATGGATTTGAAAACCCAATTTCAGTTGACTCAATCTGAAGAAAGTGTAGCAAACCCAACAGTTTTCTGGGCTGTTGTACACATTGCAGTGGGCATGTTCTTAATGCTTGCTATCTGATGAGAACATGAAGTCGTAAGAATACTTAATTTTCCCCGAATTGATGCATTTTTATTTGCTCTTTCCAGTACTTTTGAATGCTGCCAGTAACTTGCAAGAGTTGCTGTGTATTTACAAGTAGGTTTTAAAGAACAAATTTACAGCATAGCATTACAGGTGACAGTGTTATGTAGTGACTTTTAAATGTCACTTTTCCAAACTGTTAAACTACAGCTGTAATAATAATTTTTTTTTATCTATTTGGATAGCTGGTAGCCAGTCAGTTAATGAGGTTTGTTCATCAAAAGCTCAGCTGCATTTCTCTGCCTCTCTGAACTCTTTTCTTAATTTAGTCTTGTCCTTACTGTTGTCAGGAACATAACTCTTGGCTTTTGACAGCAGAAGAGAAACCACCCCAGATAAAGCACTAAAACACGAATACACGCATTTTCTGCTTCACTGGCCTGGAGTGCTCTTCAGGACACTCAGGCAGAGGATGTGTGCACCAGAGCTGTTCACCCAAGGTCCAGCTCTAGTCAGTGCAGAGAAGTGGCTACTCTTAGGACATGGTTCATTTAACATATTTTGCAGGCTTATTTTATTGTACAGTGAGTTGTGTCATACAAAAACCTTACAGGATGCTGTAGTCTGAGTGTAAGGACCCAGTTGTGGGATGGAGTTCAGTTTCAGGCTGGCACACACATGTCGAGTTCCTCTCTGAGCAGCTGGGTCTTCATGTGAGCACAGCATCTCCCTTGGAGTCAGTGGGGATGTTATCCCTGTGTCCGGCGGAGCCTGGAAAGCACTGCTGGTCTTGCTGAGCCAGGCTCTGCTTGGTGGAATCCCTCACAATGGATGAAAGACTGGGCTGGACATGACACAGTATTCGTGTTATCAGGATGCTGGACTCCAGCTGGTGTGCTTTTCCAATCTGTAGTGATTTGTAACACTGGTACATAGCTAGCTACTATGCTACCTCCTGGCTTTCCTTTTGGGTGTTGATTCTTACTAGTTTTTAAAGGACACGGTGAAGAGTACTAAGCAAAATAATCAAGGATACTCCACATTTTTAACAGGCATTTTGTTGCTAAGGTTTGCATGAATACAGTGCAGCACAGCAGAAAGAACTCTCTTAACTTTGTGATACTGTTGTGTTCCTGAAATTGCTTTCTTCTGATGCTTTGCTGGAACCTTTGATGAAAAGTGGTTGATTTGTAAACCACTGTTAAAAAGGCCTTGTATGGGAAGATGATGTCTGTTGCCATTTTCTATTTCTTATCTTCTTGTTTCAATGATTTACCTAATGTCAGCATATCTTTGGCAAAACACCTAGCCTTACCAAACAAACAGGTATTTTCAGAGGCTTAGTAAGGGGATGGCAAACACCTAGTCCATCTCATGGGTCAGTGGGATAAAAGGCTGCACTGCTGTTGAGGCTATCATCTACTGAGAGGCAAATGTGTTTTAAGACCAGGGTGTGCTGCTGAGCTCAAATGGGCCCCTTAGCCACTCCTCTTTCAACATGGTAAATGGCTGAGCTAAGGAGGTGACAAAAAAATACTGCCTTAAATATTTTCCAGCAGAATTGAACAGCAAGTACATTTGTAAATCGGTTTATAAAAGACAAAATTAGTCATGGAATGCAGAAGTTTCCAACTGTCGTGTACAGATATTTTGGGAGTCATTAGAAGATAGTAACTCCTTATAGCAACCAACATAGTTAATGATGTCCTGATCTTAAAAAATGAGCCATGAAAGTTGTTGAATAAGGCATGTTTCTTCCTCCAGAGATGTCTATGACTGAGACATGTTTAGCAGCCAGCCCCAGGGATGCCTGTGGCCATGAAGCAATGCCATCCTTCAGTCCATTGTCAAGCGTGGTCCACGTATAGCCTGTGCAGCTTTTACCTTGTTCAAACCTGCTATTAAAAGAGATTTGTTTTCTTGTGAGTGTTTGTGATGTTCATGTATTTATCTCATAATAATGGTAGAAAGAAGCAGTCTGATTTCATATCCAAAGCCCTTCTGGCCCATCCATCCACACAGCCCTCCAGTTTATTTGCAATACCAGCTTTGTCACTGACCTGCTGTGTATTCAAACCAGCATCTGCAGGCTTTATTCATTGCTATGCTGAAGTTAAGGATGAGCTGTGGACAGACATCAACACACTTAACCTCATTTTCTCCTTTTAAATCCCTTCTTAGAGTCTCCTCTGCCATAATCCCTGCAAAAAAAAAAAAAAAAAAAAAAAAAAAAAAAAAAAAAAAAAAAGTAGGTTAGGGGTGTGTTACAGCCACTGCCTCTTGTTGACTGATGCGGTCTCTTTGTTTCCTCCTACTTCCTTGTCAACGATCCATATCCACTTATTGGACTTTTTTTTTTTTTTTTATGTTTAAATGTGGCTTTCCAGGTGAGAATTACCTTTTTTGTTCTCGCTGAGCACAGCCTCCAGTGTGCTTCTGCCCTGCCTGGGACTGCTAGATGAGGTCCCCAGCACAAAAAGGACATGAACCTGTCGGAGTGAATCCAGAGGAGGGGCTACCAAGTTGATTAGGGAGATGAAGCACCTTTCCTAGGAGGAGAAGCTAAGAGAATTGGGATTGTTCAGCCTGTAAGAGAAGGAAGGCTTCACGGTGACTTAATTCTGACCTTCCAGTACCTTAAGGGAACTTGCAAAAAAGATGGAGAGGGAATTTTACACGAGCGTGTAGTGGCAGGACAAGGGGGAATGGCTTCAAACTGGAAGAGAGTAGGTTTAGATTAGATATCAGGGAAAAATTCTTTCTTGTGAGGGTGGTGAGACAGTGAAACAGGTTGCCCAGAGAAGTTGTCCCATCCCTGGAAGTGTCCTAAGCCATGTTGGATGGGGCTCTGAGCAGCCTGGTATAGTGGAAGGTATCCCTACACATGGCAGGGGAATGGAGCTAGATCATCTTTAAGGTTCCTTCCAACCCAGGCCATTCTATGATTCCATGTTACCATAACACAGTGAAGAGAAAATAACTGGGATGGCTCAATGCTTCACAACTGCCATGGACTTTTTTACAGCACCATATGAGGAAAACAGATGTTATCACATGGTAAAGGTGAAAAATTACGGCATATGTCCTTAATAAGGAGTATTCTTAAAATATTTCTAATAGTTATGAATATCTGAGCTGAAATACAGATGTCTTTTATTTTTTTTTTTTTTTTAAGAAAAGAAGGGCTTGTGGCATTCCTTAGTATTTCAGATGTCTTGGAGCTTCCATTTGCAGGTGTATGTTGAGCACTGCTGCACATCAGGAGCTTGTGAAATGGAGGTTTGAGTGTGGATGGGACATTTACTCAGTGTTTTCCCAGGCATGTGTAGGAGCTCTTTGCCAGAACCTGTGTTACCAGTTTAATCCTAACGCTTTCTCATGTCTCCTGTGGTGGTGAGTTTTTGCCTTGCAGATTATGGAAGAAAGGGAACACAATCCTATGGGCTGGCAATACTCAGAAAATTAGTAATATAGGAGCCTTCACCTGCTCCACTGTGTAGACCACCAGCTTTCATATGAGGGCATGGTGTGTGCTTGGGCTGCAAGGGCAGGCTGAGGCAGAACTGCAGGTATCAGCAGCTGGGCTGTCAGGGCATTGTGGGTTTTGCCACATTCAGGTACGTGTGTGTGGCAGTCATGGGCTCTATGTGTTGCCACACCTCTCGGGAGAGCATCAGCCTGGACCAGAGCCGGGTGGTTTTGCACTGGAATCACAAAAGGTTCCTCCTCACCTGCAAGATATATGGAAGATTTTGCACCAGTGGTGTTGAAATATAAATAGAAATATACATACACATGAAATCATGCTAAATCTCAATGTATGCCTTTTATTATGTGTATACGAGCATCATGGTTTTAAATGTCACTGTCTTCGACACTTGTGAAACAAGTATCCCCAGGAGAAACTAAAGTTCCTTTCCAGTGGTGTAAATCCTCTTCTTGGTATCTTTAGAGGAGCTGTTGTTCTCTCTCAGTAAAGCAGGTACTGCTGGAAGCTTGTGTCTTTGGCATGGAGAGTATCTCCATTTTGCATGACAGGCAAGAAGAATGCATCTGTGGCGAGTTCACTCATTTGACGATGGTGGATTGAGGTTGCTGGCTTATGCTGCCAGAAAAGCTAGTGAATGGGAGAGGTACATAAACATTATTTTCATGTCTTCTATATTTATGGGGTGTTTGTCAATATGTGCATGCATACTACATTTCTAATTGGTGCTTAAACAAGTGTAGAAAGGGCTACACTACGATTCTTTGTATTGGTGTGAAAGAGGATGTAGAATGAAAAAGTACACAAAGCTCAGCCTTTAAAAATAGATTAAATAAGACATTTCTTGCTTATTGAGGGAGTCGTATAATTGGTCTGGAAATTGAAATAATTTAAACCCACAAAATTAGAAGTATTAGGTCAAGCTTTCCCAAACTGAATTAAAATATATTTGAAAGGAAGATTTCTAAGATGCAACAAATTTCGTTTATTTTCGTTTCTCTGGAGATTCTGAATGGGGCATCCCTGTTCAGGGTTGAAGAGGAGTTCAGTACTTGTGGGGCTCCAGCTGCAGGGGCTCACTTCCCTGCAGACACTGTCAGCAAAGCTGCCCATCACCGTGGCACTTTCTGTAGTGCACACACTGGGCTGCTCTGCTGTGCTCAGAGCATCCGTTCAGTTTAAGCAAACATCACATCACAGCAGCTTGGGTCAGCAGGGATTTGACCCCTCAGTTATGTTCAGTGCTGTGACTAAAGCCTGCTGTATTCTACTTGAGCTATTTTATACATGGCATAACTGCCACTTGGGAATTTAGATTGACTGTTGTTTATCAGTTTAATCGTGAAATATCCACGTGATATTTACCTAGTTCTTCTAAATAAGTTGAAAATAAGTTGAGCACCCTGCCTTGACACCACCAGGAAAGGATGTGGGCTTCAGCTTTCAGCACTACCTCTGTATGTTCTTACGTCTGCATATTAAGAGACTGTATCTTGTCTGAAGCCATCAAAACCTTTTAACTTTTTAACTTTATGACCATCCATTGAACAGAGAAAGCTGAAAACATCTATTGAATATAAACTTTCTTCAGAGCTAACCGTGGACTTTTTTCAGAGCTACTGAAGCTGTAGTCTGTAACTTGTTTTGAGGTAACAGAAAAAGAGAATAGTAAGAATCAGACCTATCAACATGCCACTGCTGTATTTCTATTGAGAGGCCTTGTAAGTATGCATTTGCAAATAATTGCCTTAAAGCTTTTAACATTCTTGCACTGCAAGAAGCTAAGCAACATTTTCAGTGCTGATTCACGGTATATACTCCTGGCATGTATTCCTGCAGTCCCCACCAGGCAGAAATCCCCCTCAAATTAAATGGGCTTTTTGCCCAATACAGTCTCATTCTAACTGAATTAGTAGTAACAGACTTAACTATAAATTATTTTTTACTCTGGGCACATTCTCTAATAATTAACCTCCACTAGTAAATACTTCACTGTATCAGGGAGGTACAAAAGCTTTTGATTTTTTAAACTCAGCAATTGTCTTTTATTTCAGGACTGGCTCTGGTGGAAGAGGAGTTAGGTTGGTTTTTATGATAAGAAAGATCAGTTTTTAAAACAAACCTGAAGGTGTTATTAGGACATTGCTTTATGAAATTACTACTTTATGCTATGTTAAATTTGAAGTTCTTCCCCACTGAACACCTTCTGCTTTAGAGATTGGGGTGGCCAGGTCTAGGAGGGCTAGGTTTGTGGCGGTTTTTAATGCTTTTATTTTCCAGGTATGCATTACTATTGAGAAGAGGTTGATTCATGCTAGACTACATTTTCAGTACGGATTGAATTCCACCTGGAATCAGAGTAGTGAAACGTGCTACATGGCAGCTGGCACAACAACATTTTTAATCAAATAATAGATTCCAGCTGGTGGGGAGTCAGTTGAGTTCTGAAGCAGACATGACTTAATGCAGATCTTCCTTATTTCTGTAATAAAATGGATTACCTTTGCATATGAAATAAGTGTAAGTGGAGGAGGAGAAGTGAAAGAAGACAAGTTCGTAGGTTTGCTAGAAACAAGACTAGCCATTGTAACCTCGTAAGTTGACTTAAACAAGGGATAGTACGCGGTTCTGAGGTCAGAGAGACAAATTAACTTGAACTCTTCTCACATACCATGAAATGATTTCTGGTTTGCAGGTGAGCTTGTGATTGCAAGGGTCGTTTTCTAGGCCCTGTCCTTGAATATTGCATTTTGTGCTTTTTAGCTACCTACTCTTGTCACTGTCATGAGGAATCATCCTCACATTAGTTGTCAGCCTCTTCTCCCTACTTACCTGGCTAGGTCACAGTGCAGTGGTGTGGACAATTAACCCCAGCAGCTGAGTGGGGGTCTTTTTGGTGTCACCAAACTGAATATTGTTTCAGACACACCTTTTTCTCTGCTCTCTTGAGAAGTGTAAAGATTTTGATAGAATTCAGATAATGAGGATCTTACTGATACATAGAGCTGTAACTGTAATTGTGCTGCAAAGCCATATGTAATAGTACTGGAAAGGTCAGTGCATGCTGTAAAATGTCAACAGATGCTGTATTTTCAATGATTTTTCTTGTTAGTTTATATCCCACTATCTAAGCTCAGTGCTTAGCCAGGACAAGCATCTCATTCTTCACTTGACTCTTACTAGGGCTTAGTTCATGCTATTGAAAGAAATGTCAAATGCTGCAAAATCCCCATACATTGGCTAAGGCTTTTTCTGCTGGTTTTCTCCCTGTCTGAAAGCTGTGAGTGATGGCTAGTTGTCTTTCTGTTATTTTACTTTTGGATGCTCTTCACAGAACCGAAGTGAAGTTGAGCAGCACCCCACCAGACTCAGCAGGTCTCAGTGGGAGCAGGTGTCTTGCTGTCCTGTCCACAGCCGAGAAGTGTGAACCTTTGAGGAGCTGATAACTCCCATCCCATTAGCTGGAGCTACAGAGATTTGGTACTTCATGCAGTCCAGCCTGGAAGTAAAGAGAGCGTGAAAAAGCATGTCTGATGTGAGGAGACTCTTTCTAAGATGAGTGATCCCCATTCCCTCAGAGTCTCCCCAAGGTCACTTGTTTCAGTCAGGAGCTGCTGTGTGATAGCAAGATCAAAGCCTTTGGAAGCAATCAGACCTTTTCATGACACTTGCTGAAAATGTGCTACAAGGTAAGTTTTTCCTTAAAAAAAAAAAAAGATAAAGTAAAAAATTTCTTTTTACTTTATTTGTCTGGTCAGAATTTCATCCTCAGTAGAAGTCCTATGGAAGAAGATACTAAGAGGTATTTTTAATGTAGATGCCTGCAATTAACATAAATCTATTAATCCAGGCTAGCAAGAGAGAGAGTATTGGTTGCAGTGTTTTTACACTTCCTTCTGGCAAGTTTGAAAAGTGATGAGAGAAAAACAAGGCCAAATTGATCTCATAATTTCAGGAGTTGTCTTGAAAATAAAAATAAATATTCACATAGCTTCAATTTATTGCCTGTATTATTTCCATGATGTTTCTGTAGTTACTGTCTGTAGCTGACAACATTACAGCATTTTTTAGAGACCTTTTGTGTTACATTTTGGTTTTGTCTGTCTCATTCCTCATGTAGCTTATTGATGCCATAAAAAACCCTAAAACAGTAAAAATGTTTCTGAATGTGGAAAATGCACAGAAAAAGCAAAAATAATCTGAGTATTGGAGATAGTAATCTGAGTTTGGAGGAGATATTTAGGTAAGTTTTTATATTAAATGTTATTAAAATTTCATATTAAGTTTCTGTTGTGCACTGGTAGTCCAGGAGATGCACTGGAAGTCTGGTTGTCTGTGGGTGTGACTGGTCAAACCCCACAATTTATTTTGGTGTAGAGTGAGAGATCTGAAACTTGCAGGGTTGGGGTTTTTTTCCATACAGAAGCAAAACTTTTGGAAACATTAATGAAACAATATGGAGAGAAACTCTTGCCAGAGCAGCCAAGTATTTTGTCCAGGCACTTTCCTGTAGCATCAGGAACCCAGCCTCAGGTCTCTTGTCTGACACATCCTGGGCAAGTGCTGTTTAATGCGGACCATCAGTGGCTTTTGGTCTGGAGCCTGCATCTCCTGCTTTCTCCTGCTCTCTCTACTCATCTGGAAATCGTAACCCACATCTGGGAAATATTTCTAACATCAGCTTTCTTAGGAAGTGACAGAGTAGTGCAAAACATTTCAGTCACCTTCAGTTTCAAACTGTATTTGATAAATTTAGAACCAGCTTTTTAGCAAAGCAGTGTGAGCAGTGGATGTGTTCAGATTTTCAGAAGGACCCAACGAGTTAACAGGCTTTATATTTTCTAATGTGTATGCTGAGGCACATCACACAGTTGAGGTTGTGGTGACTGAGTTGCAGGTAGTGGTTTGTCCTCAGCCTTGTTGACTGGAATGGCAGTAGACTGGTTTTCATTTGGATGCGTTGAGTTCCATGTGCAAAGATTTGTTGGTTTTCATGAAGTTGGGTCAGATTTGTAGGATTCATTTAAATGAAAACTGGTAAATGAAGGTTAACAGATTACATATTGGCCATGTAGTTTAAGAAAGCAGCTATTTCAGAAATAACTAGTCTATTTGTGAAATAAGCTAATAATATTTAATGACTTGTTTGATTCTTACAAACAGTTACTTGTGCTTGTAGATCCTAATTGCATGAGCAGAGTTCTGTACTTTGCACGGGCAGAGTTATATTTGTGTTGAAGTGTTTGTTGTATTCATGCCAAAAAAACAACCAAAAAACCTTATTAAGTTCTGATCCTTAAAATGTGTGTGTGCTTAACTTGACTGCTCAAATAATGTTGCTTTGGCAGTGTTGATTACAACACTTTGATCACGAAATACCTCATGTAAGGTGGTGGTGGTGGTGGGGAATTAATACAGCAGTAGTGTTGATCTGTATAAACAGTCATTAATGAGTACACGTTGCACCCTTCCCTGGAGGCAGAAGAACATGTTTCTGCTGAGTTGATGAGTAAAATTAATTTGCTCACTAAATATACTTACTGTCTTGAGATCCAGTTTGCTGCTGCTCTCTTAGCCCAAAGTCAGACTTGAGAGTGACTGTTTCTGTACTTTGCTGGGCAGAGATTTCTCTGGGTGTTGAGGCCTTTAATCCTGTCTGCTGTATGTCAGCTGCACCACCTTCGGCTCAGTTCCCTGAGCTAGACTAGGGATAGCACAAAGGCATTTATAAAGGTAGACAAGGGCGTTGTTTGAATGTCTTTACAAACAACAGAAGATAATTTCTTTGCCCACTGGAAGGGGAATGTTTACTATTTAGCAAGGAAGGAAAAGTACTATCCTTTTAGGCTTTACAGAGTAGAAAAAATTACTGCAGCTTAAAGCTGACTGGAGCCTCTGAACCTCTAATGGTAGATACCAGCAAGTCCTCAGCTGAGATTTTGGGATACCAAAGAAGAACCCGGGGATCTAGCAGGGAATGGACTAAGGTGAGACTAAGAGAGAAATGTGGGAATAAAACAAAAAAGCCACATATTGCATAAATGAAGAGTGGGGAAAGGAGATCAACAAGGAGGTCACAAGGGTAGATTTCTGTGATTGTTGCTCTGAAGAGTGGCTGGCAAACATTCCATCTGACAGGATTTTGTATGGATTTTGCATGGCCAAAATTTCATTTATAATTATAACTAGGTATGTGAATTTTTCTTCACTACTCTTGAGTGAAGTTGTTCGTGCATTGTTTTTCATGTTTATTTTCTCAAAGGAGAAAAAAATTTGCGGACTCCCCAGATACTCTAAGAAGAAAAGCCAGCCGTTTATTTAGGCTGGCTCTCAATATGCAGAAAGTTGCCTCCAGAGGAAAATGCTAATATTTGGCTTTGGACTTTCCTGGGAACACAAATAAACTGTTGGTTTTTTGTCTTTGGAGATTTTGTAGGTGTTTTTATTTCTTTCTTCTTCTTTAAAGTCTTTCTACTTATCTAGCATTTTGCATAACTTTGATATTTATCTTTGCAATACAGTAATTTACATGAAGATATGCAGGGTTTTGAGATTTTATTTTTTTTTACCGGTAGACAGAATAGGAAGTTAAAAATCATCTGTTTTCCATTCAGTATCTGTTTTGCAGTGCATGTTGAAAGAGACATATGCTGCTGCATGTATGATGAGGCTAATTCTGTCTTTGCCTTGGTGGAGTCGTTCACACTGCACTTGCATTCTGATGAACTGAATGAGAAATTAGGAGTTCAGGTTCACAGTGATCTCTCAGGAGGTTGCTTTGTTAGAGCACTGACTTTGCTCAAATCTCTGTGAAACTCACCCAGCCTCAGGTCCACCCCAACCTTCTGCTGCCAGTGTGCTCTCTTTCCTGAGGGTCATCTGAGGGAAGCTAGGGGTGGTTGAAGGTTTCAGGAGGCTCCAGCATGGGTTTGGGTATGGCCTTGCTGTGAAATTAAAATTGAGTCTTGGTAAAGAGACAAAATCTCTTGTAGGCCAGACTATCCCTGTCTCCCCAGAGTGTTGTTTTCTGAGGCTCGTGATAGCACTCTCAGTAAGTGTGCATCAGAGACTCGTGAAAATAGAACACCTGTAAAGGTGAGAGTTTTTGAGTGGGAAGTTCCTCCTTGACTCCACAGCTTTTACAGGTTATCAAAGTCAGGGTGGGCTCTGGGCAACCACATGGGCATCTGACTCCCTGCATCTGAGCCTCAGTGAATGGCATTGAAGGATTTGCTTTTAATGGGCATGTTAAACATGGGACAAATTCAATTTTAGTATTGTCATTTAAAGTAATTTCTGATACAGATGATTTGCTGGCAAATGAGACATTAGGTCTGCCATAATTTGGGGCTCGTCCAAGTTTCTGTTCCTCTAAACACAGGTGATCTAAGTGATGGTTCAGCTGTGCACAGTGCTCTTCAGAACTTTAATGTAGATGAGCCATTCTGACCATGATGATGACTGCAGTAGCTAAAACTCCTATACAGTAATTACAAAATATTCCTGCCATTACCTCCTTAAAAAAACCCCTGAAATCCCATCATGGTTGGCTGTTGCTTTGATCCACTGTGAGTGGAAACTGCTTAAAACAGACACGTATCTCAGAGGTTCCCATGGGCATTTTTAATGGAGTATATAGTCTTAGTATTGAATATCTGAAAATATCACAAAAAATTTATTTCAAAGAATAATGAAAAATTCACAAAAAATCTGATTTGGTATCAAACAAAAGAAACTTAAGCCTTGAATAAACCCTGCTATAATGAGGCATGTAATACTTTATAGAGTAATCACAGTGTATGAAATATTCTGACAAAATTTTCCAGTTCAGGTAGTTCACCGTGCACTGGTACCTTAACAAAGATACTCGTCCCAGCTTTACTAAAGCAAGGATAGTAAAATTCTTATAGAACCTAAATGTGTTGTGCACGTAGAGTAGAAATGTCTATCATGAGATTACATTGCACTTAGGTTCATGATGACCTGTCTTTTCTCTTCACTTTTATTTTCCCCTGACTTGTAGTTACTGAAGTCCCCAAGGATTACAGGAGCAGAATGCCTAAAAGTGCTCTTTAATGCTTGCCAGCATGGCTCTGACAGTGTTAGACACACATTTTAAGTACGCTAACAATTGAAGGATAATGCTGTACGTAGTGTAGTGGGTTTACAGAAGAGGTAAATAGGGATTTTGCAGCTAATAATGGAGAGAGTCTTTGATATAACAGCTTCAAATATTAGATTAGGGTGTATATAATTTAAAACTCCTTTTCAGTTGTGCTGTAAATTTAATGGCAAGATTTGGTTGAAATGAACTCTTGTGGTCTGCAAGGAAGAAAATCAATCAGGATGCACCTTATCATTTTGCTATATCCTTGGTAGGGATGCAATTAAATTCAGTCAGAAAGGTCACAGTGTGGGGTGTGCATTAACCTTACACTACCCCGGTGTATGATACTGCCACTGAGAATGAGTTAATAAAGATATCAGTTGGAGCTGCACATTTGTTCTCTTTTTTTTCCAAACATATCTGTGTTCACACACACTTCTAATTACGTCTTTGTGCATAATATTAGCAGATATCTGGAATATTTGCAGGCTGTTAATTAGGTTGTAGGCTAGTGTACAGTGGAATGTACAGCAGAGCTCCACAGTTGGTGGCCAAACCCACTTAACTCACTTGCTGGAGTTCATGTTAATGCAGGAATATGCCAGTGAGACAAGGCTTTGTTTCATTTCCAGACTGATGATGTTTAAAGCAGCAGCTGCAAAAAGTGGGTTTAGTTTCAAAGTGCAATACAGTTTCTGAATGCCATTTGCATTATACATATTTGCTCCAGATGACAGAAGTTAAATTTCCTATTGAGAATTGGACAAGTACTTTGGTGGTGAAGAGACTCTTGACCTTTTTAACCCATTAAATTAAGTTATGGGGAGGTATTTGATTATAGGTTTGATTTGGGAGGCCCTTTTAAAAGGAACCACGTTTCCCATATTAGCTATTAAAGAAAACATTAGCTATTAGTGCAGCATTAAAACAGCAGCGCAGTTTCAGGGACAAGGCAGAGAAACAATATCCATCACTTCTTTTCCAGAGGCCTGCAGTGAGAGGTCGTCAGATTTTACTTCTAAAAAGCATTTTTGCTCCTCCCTGGGAAGCCATTTTTTGTTACATGAGATTGCAGACTTTCTAATGACTATATTGAACACTGGGGCATGTGAATGAGAAATACAAAATGTAAACTTCAGATTCTGAGATGGTGCCAGGGGAAGTGGATTTGGGAAAATAACAGCCTGTTAGGCCAACCTCTAGAGTACATAATATTTTAAAACAAATGTTGAACAAGATGATAAAGTCAGGCAAGCTAGTGGAAAATGGGATAAAATTAAAAATTATTAATAAATATTTTTGTACTAAGGTTAGCTGTTTCATGTTCTTCAGTTCTGTTGCTGAATAAAAGCAATAGATGTGTTCATCGCAATCTTGATAAAGAATTTGAATGTGGTACCCACATGGAGATCTATCAATATGGCAAGAGAAAAAGAAAATTCATAGATTTTAAATATGTAGAGACATGAATAAAGAGATGTAAATATTCAGCTTAAAATGGGAGTGTTAGGCCAAAGGGAATCTGCTAATTAAATTCCTCAAAGGAGGTGACATATGTTTAATATTTTCCTATCACTGTCATAAATAAGCAGTAGTATGCTTATGAATTTGACAGGTGACAGAATTCTTACGAATTTATAGGTGACTCAAAGGTAAGAGTCACTGGCATTTCAGAAGAGGATCATAGTATCATACAAGGATGTTTTCTTCTGAGTTGGTGTGATAGATATGACATGAAATGTAATGGTGCAAAGTGCAAGGCCATGCTTTTTACTCTGAATAAAGTGAGGCCAGGTAATAAAAATCAGTTCATGATTATCTCTGAGGTTCATTAACAGACTTCTCCAGGTGTAGCAGAGGTAAAAATAAAGAGCAGCTTTAGGATGGAGCATCATGGAGTTCATAGAAGGGACTTGTGAGTTGCCTTGCAGTTCTGTGCTCCTGTATTTATTTGAGGTGTTTCTCTTGAGGAATGGGATGTGCGTGTGCCTCTCTGTGTGTGGATGTTTTAATTAAATTGCTAGCTGCTTCCACGTGTTTGAAGCATTTCCCAGTGGTGTCTGTGTCTGTACACTGTGAGCAGCAGGAAGGATGATGTGTTCTTGTGCATGCAGCTGCAGCACAGCAGGAGAGGGGAAGACTTAAGAGAGAGCAAACTCTGCAGCTTCTGGAGGGGTGGTTGTCAGTCAAATGCGCTTATCCCAGGCCCTTTGCTGCTGTGGGTATGTGCTGAGTTTCTGCTCCTCTTTGGATGATAAACATCACTGCTCATAAGCACAACCTAAATATTGGCCTGCCTGCGGAGAAATAGAAAAAATCCATTTTTACAGCACGTAAGTTTTGCTCCTGGAAGACAAGAGAGAGCTGTGTCCTGATGGTAAGTGCTGTGTCTCACACTTCTGTAGTTCCCAAAGGCAGGTTGCAGCTCTTCATAAATTGTTCGATCGAGTTGACTTTCCATGCCAGGCACACTACGAGCGAGTATGAGCTCTGCTGTGCCGCCTTCCAGCAGCACACCATGCCAAGGGCAGGCACCTACAGGTACCCTTAGGTACTGTCACTGTGCTCTGGGCAAGGCATGGCTTCTCTGCTGCTTGGATACTGCCATTGGGAGGGGACCTTGGGGCAGTGAGGAGCAGCTTGAGTGTCAGAGGAGGATGTGGTGGGTGCTTTGCTGGGCCCCAGGATCAGCCTGCAGCTGTACGGGCAGCAGCTCTGCACTGGAGCTTGTGGTGCTTGGTTGGGTCGGAGCAGGTGCTGCTTCCTCCGTGGTCTTGTTGCTGCTCATCTTCCCTCCTTGCATGTGTTCACTTGAGGTTTGTTGGGCTCTGTGGATTTCAGGAGAAAGCATGTGTCACAATTTCTGTTCTCCTTAATCTTGAAAAAGTAGAGTTTAAGATTTCACAGAAGATCCAGCCATTAGTTTCATTTATTCATATGCTAATGCTTGTTTTGCCTTAACTATCACACTGGGAATGAGTGGAGATGACAGTTTACTCCAGTTAGGGCACGTAAAGCTTGCTTTTTGGATTTGACATGACAATGGTTATCGGTAGTGGGATTGTATCCTGAAGCATATGCTGGGTTTTTTTTCCTCTTCATATTATTCTCACCCAGTTTCCATGCTTGCATTGTTTACCCTTGACATGAATTATTATTTCTTCCAAATATATTAAACACATTAATCAAGTTTCCATGGCTGAAGCAGATTTAATATGCATTTTTAGGAAAGTATTGGACAGATTTCAGTGTTGTTATTCCAAGAATTTTACTTGCTGATTTGCTGTGCTTTGAGAGTAAGATTGTCTTTTGTGTCAGACGTGCAGCATGGCAAGCCAACAAACATGAGAATCAAGAGTAACTTGATGCTACAGACGAGAATGTGTGATTTTCTTTCCATCATCTAGTTCTGTTTAATAGCAACAGAAATGGCACATCTCCCACTTCCCTGTGAGTACAGCTTCTGCATTTCTGCAGTGAATCCAGAAAAGTTTGATCAGGGCTTTCCCCAAGGGGATAGAGGAAGCTGTGGCACTGTCCACTGACCACAGTTTCTCTAAGAAAAAGCTGCTTCACAGTCCAAATGAGTGAAAGGATTTTATTTTTCATGGTCTAAAGACCTATGAATGTGCTCAGGGACCATACACTTCACTCTATAATTTTCTACTTGATTATGCCTTAAAATTGCAGAGCAGTTGTATTATTTTTATATAGCAGTATCATCAGGGTTCAAGAATACTTCTTAACTGGCATTGACCTTTAACCTGAACACTGATGTTCATGCATTTATTCACTTAATATCTCTTGATATTCACTGATAATCACTGTCTGCCTTATCATTGCCTCTTCTTGAGGAAGGCAGAAAAAAATACAAACCAGTTGGTTCAAACTCATGAGATGAAGTGATGAAGGTCCTCATAACCTCATTATACAAAAGAAAGAAAACTGAACCCGAAGTTCACATCCTAATTATTGCTGCAGTTATAATATAGTGTGGGAACTACTCTGTTCTAGGCAATAAGGGAATACTTGCTCTTTCAGTCAGAGGCCTTATTATTTTTGCATTATTACTATCAGCATCACAATTCTGCCAAATGAAAATATGTATCCAGACATTACATGATCTTCTTGCTTTTCACAGTTCATTTTTCTACCTGTTGATGTGTGCAAGTTCTTTCACCATGATTTGAAACTTCTTAATGGTGTTGACAAACAATTGTACATTCCCACACCGTTAAACAAGAAATTTGTGGTGGTTCTTACCCTTGGGGTAGGCAAGGACCTAAGAAGATTATATTACAGAAGATTGATTTCTGCTCTTCATGTAAAAAGAAAATATTTTTCTAATCTGATTTGGGATGAGAATTCATAGTGACCATCTGTGTGAAAATTTTACCCATAGTAATTTAATTTTTAAAAAAATCTGGCTTGAAATACCAGCTTTTCTTTTTTTTTTTTTCCCTTTTTTTTTTTTTTAATTTGCTTTTTTTTTTTTTCTCTCCCTGATCAAGGTTTCCTAGTCTGGCATCTTAGGGAAGAGCGTCTGCTTCAAAGATGTCTTTGGAGGTTCTGAGTTATTACCCCTTACCTTTTAAACTAGTTTTTTCATCATGTTGCCTCATACAGCCAGTAAGAAGTCTCCAGCTGTTATGAGCAAGTCTGTAGTATAAACATTCATCTCACTTCGTCAGTGCTTCACTCCTTAATATGAATGTCTTGTTCATCTTTTTCCTTAAAAAAATAAATTTGGCATTGTGGTTTTCATTAATCATTCACAATTTTGACAGAATCTTTTTACTAAAAATGATCATGCCTCATACTTCAGCCTATTAGAAAGAAAATTACAATGGAGTCAGACAGAAGGCTAATAATAACTTAGAAAGTCCAGTTTGCACATGCATTTTTCATTATGATTGACAACCTGTTTAGAAATTCTATGTTTGTAAGTTCCAGCCCAGATTTTCACTAGCTCTCAGTGAATATTTATTGGAATTCGCAAATGCTTCATAGTTAGGCTGTATTCTATCCCCACAGGAACATCTTCCCACTGGACATTCAAATAGTTATCCTTTATTCACATAAATACTTCAACAAATATTCAACATTGACGTTACATTAAATAATGTACTTACATTCATGTAATATATTGGCATTAATCTCAATACAAATGTGAAATGTTGATTTCTTGTGCTTGGTTATTCTCACTGCAGCACTCTATTAGGTTAAGGATGCTACTGAGTATCAGAGGGGAGCACTGTTCCCAAAACTCTTTGACCTGGTTCACTGCAAGAAAGCAATTAAAAGCCAGCATGGAGATGAAAATATCTTTCACAGCTGTGACAGCACAACATATGTTACTGCTTTGTGTGAAAATGAGCAGAGACAATTTAAACTCTGCGTTTGGCCGATTAGTCTTATGGTGTCTCTTCTTTGACAACGAAGATGCCGATGGCAAAATCTATCCAGAAAGGACAGAGTGGGTATTCCTGCAGAGACTGCCTAGTAGATCGGGATGCTTCTGGCATGCAGATAGTTGTAGCAGATGTTTCCAATTAACTGTAATAATTCTGAAAAATAAATGAACTTTCTTCAGGATCTCCTTGATGAATATTGATGTAGTGGCAGTCTCCTCAGCCTGGAAGTACTCTCAGTAGCAGTGCTTGGGGTGGAGAGGATAAAAGCTTGAAAGGTGATGATTTGCCAGAAAAGCTGAAGATTCAGATCCTTGCACAGGGTGGAATGAGAAAAGAACTTTTGTCTCAGTTTCTCTGCATGTTTTGGCTTTACCCCTTCAGCAGGCCCTCCCAGGCAGGCAGCCCCCAGAGGCAGGCCAGGGGATGGTGGGCTGTCCGTGAGACACCGCGCCATGGGGTCACACCCAGGGGGACATCCATTGCTACAGGACAGTGGGGATGGTTTTGTTAAGGCCCTAGGTGAGCTTAGTGCCAAAAGGATTTGTTCCTTGGGTGCTGGGGTTTGTGGGGAGCATGATGTTGGTGGAGACACGCGAGCTCTGCAGGGATCCTGCAACTCTCCACACAGAGCTGCTTGGTTTGCTTGAAACACTTTCAGCGACATACGGAGAGCTGAACTTGGTGTGGCTGTGCTATGGGATACTAGAGTGAGAATGGAGGTTTCCTGGTACAGATTTTTTCAGGGCTTCAAGACTCTTGTTGTGTGCTGTCCACAAACAGATGGTGAGCTCTACTGTTTAGTAAAAAAAAAAAAGGGGGGGGGGGAGGGGGGGGGGGGGTAAGACTCTTTCACAACTTGCACAGAATTTAATGTGGCTTCATTTTAGTATAATTTCATTTCTTGTTAAGTCCATTTTGCTTTATTTTCTTCTTTGTAGGTGTATTTCTTGTCATACCTGTAACTAAGTCTTAAGTAGCTTTAATTTGAACTTCATGATTTCAATTTTTTTTTTGAATGTACCAGTATTTTTGCCAGTTCTATTTGTTACTCTCTTCGTAGCTTTGTTGCAAGCACATTTTTGCTCTGATTTCACCTAGTTCTTTCTACACTCCTAAACTCTTGTATTTATAATTTTTCAGCTTTTATAGTAGGTTCCACTTCTTGACAGTGAAGGCAAGCATTGCTAGTGTCATTTCTTCGCTTTTATTTTTGTTCCTTTCAGAAGCTAAAGCCATGAATGAGGTTATTTGAACGAGACATGCTCTGTTACATGTTTTCCACATTAGCTCTCCGAAGCCCCCTCATCTGTATCGTTCACAGGGTGTCCTGCTTGTGGCGTCGCAGAGTCAAGGTTGGTTTGGTGTGGTAACCAGGCTAGCCATAGGGATCAAAACTTCCTGGCTGGTGTTGCTGCCCCAGTAATATGCCTCTTAGCTGTAAAACCCACGGGGAATTAATCTTCCCTTTAATTCCTATTTATTGCTCCTGCCCTGTTATGCAACAAGGGTATTAGTTCGGTTGCAATGCAGACCCATTGTGTGGGGTCCTGCCTGCTGCTGTCCTTTGACACAAGCGTTCAGTTACTCCATTCTGCTTCTTTTGGCTTCTAGAAACTCAGCTTCACAGGCTGTAAAGGTCTGTGTAGTGTTTCTTTAGAGAAAGCCCAACTGACTGTGTATAATCTTAAGCCACTTCATTTTCCGGTACTTTACTTAACATTATCTGCTTTCAGTAGAGAATTGCATGTTTAAGGGACAAAAACTTTAACACGACCAAATAGTTCCTTGAAAGGCTTTTTTAAAGGGAATTGTTTGCAAAGCAAACTTCCTTGTTCATTGTCACCATTTGGGAGTGTCTCTAGTTTTCTGCCAAGTCAGGAAAACACAGAAGATGGGCTCTCAGCAGTGATAGGAATCTTTCCCCTTGCACGTGTGCAGCTCTGTTTTGTTTTCACACGTTTATCCACCCTTCAGACACTATTAGTGAGAACATAAAATTATATGGAGGAGTAGGGCTGTTTCTTTTGTCTTTCTCATGTTAAGGCAAATTGACAATAGGGCATGATGCTGAATCAAAATAATCAACTCTGTAACTCTTTTAGGGCTAGTGCTAAAACAAGAATGAGATGTGATAAGAGGTCTTGAGCAAATGGAAATTGTGAAGCTGAAAACACAAATGTGAAAGACAAATGGTTCAAATGAACTCCCATCTGTATTGAAAAAGACTGTGTCAAGAGCAGGGTTTAAACTTTTTTGGCTGCATGATTGTGTGGGACAGAATGTATTTGAAACAATTCCTGTAAAAGCTTCTTCCTAAGCAGGCGTGTCTGGAGAAATAAAGGACTGACGCGGCACCGCAGGCTCACGGTGGGTGAAGAGATGTTGCTCTTGCACTCAGGATCAGGTTCTGGCCTTTTCCACCTGCAGAAAGCCAGAGCCTTCCTAATGATTTCAACAGAGCAACTGCACAAAGATTTGTATAGGAAAAAATAGGATTGGAAGTGGCAAACATGATGGGAATACAGTCTTTCAGATTATTTGCTGGGTTCTTTTGCCTTTGTTTTAACCACCTCCTGGCTAGAGTGCTGCAAGAACAAAACCGTGGTCTTCTAAAACAATTTTCTAGGCATTTTAAAAGATGCTCTTGCAGCATAGATGAAGCATTCATGTAGCAGTGCTGTGGTGTACCTGGGGGATTTATGTTGTGTTGATTCAGTGATGAATCAAGCAGGCAATATGCAGTTCTGAGAGGTACTGCTAATGCTGTCAGAGGAGGAGAGGGGCTGGAGCAGCAGGCAGGGGGAGGACAGGGATGCAGCTGCAGCAGAGAGGTAGTTGAAGAACAGGAGCACGGAGCAGAATTTGGAGAAGGTAGGTCACAGGTAACAGCAGACCTTGACTGGTCTTGTCTTTGTATCCATGAACAGTGGTTTTGCACATAGTTTATAGTGGGTGGTAAATATGTACTTTGCCTGGAGGCATGACTTCAGGCCCTTATCCTTTTATGCTCTCCCCTCTGTTAAATTTTTGTAAACTCCCAAATAGCATGGTGAGTGTGTTTTGGTTTTGGTGGGTTTTTTTTAAAGGAGCTAGTGGCAATTATTATTATATCAGTAAGGAGCAACATAAAAGCCAAAGCATTTGATGCCTCTCATGCTTACTTGATGATATTAAATTAGTGCAAAGAATGCCCCCTATTTAAATGAGCAAATATCTAAATGACTGCCTAATTTATTCACATTTTTGCATTAAGCTCTTCTTCTGTTTTATGAGCTTATGACCAAGGAAAGTAAACTTAGTTTTATCAGGATTTGGAATTGATTGAACTTAAAAAACACCAGCTAACCAAGCAGTAAAAGCTGCCTGATGGAGAGAGGCAAGGAGATTTCTCTGTTTGTACAAGACCTGTAATTTTTGAAAGTGTATCTGTCAGCCCAATTATATCTCTGTCCTAATAGGATCACTTGGAGAATATCTGTATATGTCTGGTATTTCACATTCTTAACATCTGGGTTTTAGTTTTGAAGTGTCTGCGCATGTGAAATGTCAGACGTGCACATGTGAAATACCCTTGAGTGTCCTTTCTTTGTGTTCTATAAAATTAGGAAAGTAAAACAGTGAAGAAATCCACATTAGTTGGCCTGATTGGGATTATCAGCTGAGATGCTTCACGTGTCAGGAAGTACTGATTTGTTTCCCAGGGCATGCTTTCCAGGCTGATGTTCTAGGAGATTGGTCCAAGCAAAGATAATCAGGCTTTGACTCATGGTGAAATCTGGTATTTAATGCAGAGAGGATGCTAACAGCCACCCAAAAAATGGATTTTAAAAATGATGGAAAAGGACAATGAATGTTTTGTCTTTCCCTTCGTCAGTTAGAAAAAACAAAGATGGGGAGGGTACAATTACCATTTTTTGAACATTATTCCTGAAACACTTCAGAGGGGGTGAGGCTTTCCTAAACATTCTATGTGATGAATTTGTTTCTTCTGCCCCACTGAATTCAAATGAAGTGCTTCTCCTTCTTGCAGTGTGTAAGGCACACTCATCTTGTCCCTGGCTGGAATGTGAGCAGCGCTTTGCTGCCCGGATTCCCATGGCAGCAGCAAACAATCTTGTCTGCAGTTAAGATGCTCTCCATCATCACAGGACTGTCACTGGTGTCTCAGAGGCAGCAGTCAGGGTCCCAGTGGGGAAGCCACAGCTGGCTGCAGCTGCTCCAAAGCCTTCTTCATGGAGGGAGGAATGTACATGAAAGAGGAGAAAAACTGTAATGAAATCCATTAACAACTGTTAGGAAGGAAGCAAGCTCGTGTAAATGAATTTTAGTGGAACAAAAGCTATTTATACAAAGCCACCTTCTGTGTTGCAAGAACCAATGGCTGTGCTGCAGGGTGACCCCTCTTCCCAGGGCCTTGCTGGGTGTCAGGGCAGTGAAGGTGGGGAAGCCCAGGCTTTTTCCTGCTCTGACACAGCACAGAGCACCCCAGGTGCACTTCCTGGCTGTGGTTGAGGTGCTGGCAGGAGTACTGCCCACTGGCTGCCAGGCCACTGCTTTCTCCACAGTCAAAAGAAGGAAGCTCTGTGAAAACCAGGCTCACAGTATGGGGGGGTGGAATGTATGCACTGGACTTGGGGGGAAGCACATGGGGGCTTCTTTTCTTGTTCATCTCCCCTCAGGCTTAGCAGAAAATATTTTTCTCACATCCTTGGCTGTCCATCTGGCTGCTTTGGTGTGGGAGAAAACACATGCTGAAGCCCATACCATTTGCATGGATTTAATGCAAATACCAAAGCAGAATTTCAGGAGTTGGTTAAGTGTGGGGTTTTTTCTAAAAGGCAAATGTAATCTTCTGCGGTGTGTGATTACATCTTCTGGCAAAGCTTGCTTGATTAAGCAAATCCCATTTCTGGGATTTAGGGTTTTATGCTAGCATCTCTCCCAGCTCAGTGAGTTGGCATAGGAAATTCTGTTTACTGTCTTCTCCAGAACATTTTGTCCAGCATGGAGTCTGGAGGTGGTGAATATGCACACTAACACTCTGACTGTCTCAGCCACTCATGTAAATGAAGAAGCCACATTCAAAGAGTTAAAAAAAATCTTATCATCCACAAGTTACTGCAGGTTTCCTTTGAACATCACATTCAGTTTTCACTGGCAGAGTGATTTAAAAGGTCATTTTCAAAAAGGAGAGACATACAAATGTTCTGGGAAGTCCTTGTTGGGACACTGGTCAGAGCAGTGATGCTCTGCATTCTCCGTCCATCAGTCCAGTCCACATGTCACCTCCCGTGCACAGGAGGAGCGTGGTAGGTGGTGGCAGCCAAAAGACAGCTACCTGCAAAACTCACCCACTGAAATGCAGGGGAAGGCTGGCCAGTGGTGGTCTGCCTCAGCACCCCCCATTTGGCAGTGCCTGCTTTACTGAGCCATGCTCCTGTAGAGCCTTGATGTTACAGGGTCAAGTCTCCCTTGCAGGTGGCTTTCATGTACCAAAGGCTGGTGAAGTAGGGGCATGCCAGAAGCTGGGCCTCTGCTTGCTAGCTGGAATTTATTCTTTATGCTCAGGATAGCTTTCACTATGTTGATACTAGTTATTTAAAAAAACCTAAGCCAACCAGCTTCTGTCACAGCCTTGCCGTGTGACCAGGGCAAAGCCTTTATTAGCAGATACTTTGAGAGCTTTTATGGCACTCCCCTGGTGGGCAGATACCTCTGGCTTATTGGGCCACTTCACTCTCAGAAGTGATTGTTTAAGGTGTGCTTTAAAGTCAGGGCAGGGCCCGGTTTTGCAGCACCCTTGCGTAAGACTGGCATTATCAGACACTTGAAAGATTTGCTCTTTTAAGTTCCTTTTTAATTAGTCTCTAAATTCTTTCAGTTCAGCCTTGTGAACTAAGCTTGGGTGAGGCTTTCAGATATGTGCCAGTCCATCCATGACACGTATCTCCAAGGGAGAACAAAGAATTGAAGGACAGTATTAGATAAAAAACCAGGTCTGATCTCTCACAGGTGGTGTGGAGTCCCAGCAAAAAGCATAAAATCCCGCAACAATAGCAGAAAAAAGGTGGAAACACCATCTCTTACTGATCTGTTGTTCACCTGCTTCACAAGCTGTGTGAATCTGAAAGGCCAGCAGATCCTTTCAGATTTTTTTTTCTTTTATACCAGAAACATAGGTCAAACTCTGGGCAATACTGATAGATTTCAGTCTAGTGTCACATGAAGCAGGTGCAGGGGCAGCCAGTTCACTGTTCTGTCCTGTGGGTACTTAGGAGGAGAGCACAAAGAGCTTGAGTTGCATTAAGAAATGTTTGATGTCATTAACCAGCTTCTTGTTTGGAATGGGTCTAAGGTTGTCCATCTTGTTTTTCCTGATTTTTAAACCAGTTTTCACTGTGAAAGATACAGTGATAATCAGAGACCTAGAACTGTGAGCTGACAGTCTACATCCCATCCTGTTTTTCCTGAAATTAAACTTTGAATATTAACACTATCTCAATTCAATTCACTGTACTTAAACAAAGGTTTCTAAGAGTGGGGATTTTTTCTTTTTTTCTTTTTTTTTTTTTTTTTCATGTTCCTTCTTTTATGAATAAATAAATGGTGTGGATACTTTTATCACTGATACAATACTTAAATGTGCTTCCACAGTTTCTACATGGCAGTGGCTGTGGTAAGAGGACTTGTATAGTTTGTGCAAATGCTTGTACAGAGAAAATCACATTTTAATAATTACTTTTCATGTAATGCAATTTCCTGAGCACCAACATTTTTATCTGGTGTGCTTTTGCTGAGTAGGATGCCACCACTCATGGCAGGAAAAACTGGGATAATTCGAACAGGTCTGACAGGATCAGGACTCAGAAATGCAAGTCAGGCATTGGAGGCAAGATGCAGAGCAGTTGAGGATGGTGATGAAGTAGTGACAAAGCTTCTCTCTATCACAGCTTGTCAGCAAATGACAGGAGAATGTCATTATTTGTCTCTTGCACTTATAATCTCAAAATTAAACCCTCATAAATAGATGTATATCTTCTGGTGGCTGTTTTCCTGATTAGAGTGGTGTCACTTCCATTCCCAGAACCTCTGCCCACTAGTATCTTATAGTCTGATTGATTATTTTGAGCATACTATAATCATATTTGACTTTTTTTAAGAAAAATATATTCCCTTGTGCATTAGAGATTAGCAATTTGATTTAGATAATCAGATCTTGTCCATATATTCGAATAATTCAGGGGAGTTTCTCCTGGTTGGATATGACAATATAGGATAATGGATTTGTACAATTTTTTAACGAAATCTGAAAACATTTGGATATCTTGAGTCAGAAAGATCTCTGACCTGAAATTTAATTAAGGAGTGGAAAATAGGAAAAGTGGGTGGATGTGGGAGAGGAAAATCGGAAAACAAAAAAGACAATCTCTGTTCATTCAAGATTTTGGTCCTGTTAAATGGTGTAAAAAGCTCTTGTCACAGAATAGTTGAGCCTTATAAATGACATAAATTTGAAAATTAGGAAGAGTAGAAAATGAAAACTCAGTAATTTGACTTCTTTCTTCATTTTTAAGAAAAATGAGCAAGCTGCAGGGAAGAATAAAAGACAGCTGAAGTCGAAGGAAGCACATTTGTAGCCATCTATGTCCTAATGAGTAACATTAGGAAACCATATGTAAGTATTTAGTCTTGACTGTAATGGATTGAATACATTTGGTCTTGTCTGGACAAAACAAGCCCAAATCTATCAAGTACATGGGTGAAAAAGCAGTTGGAAATTCTGTTTGCTACAAATGGAAACCAAAGAGCCATGCTCAAATGCTTTCACCTCAGATGAGGTGAAAGTTTCAGTTCCACTATCAGTGCTTACCAGACAGGTGAGAAATAAATCTGCAAATGACATCAGTTATTCTTAAATACTTTGCCGGATGTGTAGTAGTTCATCATTACTGTAATGTTGCAAACCAACTTCCATAAGAAAAAATATTTGAGAAAATTATTTGCATTCTTGTAGTACAGAATATGAGATTGTATTGGTATACTTCAGATCTTTGTAAGGCTTTGACTTGACTGCTCTGAGAAGGGGCTTTGGACACGTGCAAATTATGCCAAGTTAAAAATCCACATGACCTGAGTTAGTCAAGAGTTAAAGAGCTTTTAGCAGAGGACAGAGCATTGACCCAAATGATCTGTATCCAAGTAAAATACTAGAGTTTGATCAGTAGCTCAAGGTGAAATACAGACCTCTTAGCAGTGGGGGCAGTCTGGTGTGTGTTTGTCTTCAGCATGCATAGGAGATATGCGCTTTCCAGCTCTGACAGGCTCCCAGCCAGAGCAAGAGGTGATGCTGGATTAAGTGTAATTTTGTGTTTAGTCTCCCATAGATGGAGAGGACCTGCTATGATCCAGCATTTGTCTCAGGCAAGTGGAAGGACCTGATGAGGTGCATGTACCAACGCCATGTAACACTACAAACAAAACTGCGACTGAAAGTAATGCTCTTAGAAAGAAGTAATAGCAGTGACAAGTTTGACTGGAAAAACTGTAATTGAGGGAGGTCTAGAATAAGCAGTGTTATCAAATTGGTTTTCATCAACAGCTAATCCAAATTTAACTAAGATCTCTCGGGTTCAGGCTTCATTATCACCTAATGCAGGCTGAACACATCTGTCCTAGACTCGGTGGAGATTTGATATAACACCTATTTAGAGAAGTAATTTACAAGTGTAAGTCTTATCTGTATGGCCAGAGATGTTCATAATTTGCTTAAAGATGTTTGCTTTGTATTTGTAAAGATTGAATTTGCTAACAGGGTATTAGACTGGCAGTGACTAAGTCTTGGCATACTTCTTTGGAGAAAGAATCTCTTGGCCTTGTGTTTTCAGAAAACTGAATGTTGTGTCCTTCTTTCTCTTAGTTGTAGATATAAAGTGGGAGTCTGAACATGTGTGTGTTTTACAATCCTGTAAGCAAACCAGATTTTTCAGAATAGCATCATACTAAGAAATCTAATAGTTTTTCTACACCTCCAAAGACACACATATGGCATCTTCCTGTCCCTGCCAGAGCATGTGTGCTGTGCTCCTTCCTCTTGCATGATTTTATGGAAAAGATCTTCTCTGAAACTTTCATTCTGTGGTTCGTTAATCCATCCCTCCACTGAATGACAAAATTCTTCTGGCACCCAAACTGCCCTGAGTAATATCCTTGTGGTTTTATACACTTTGAGAGCTAAGGATGGGTGAGATAGAGGTGAGGGCTGTCTCAGATGGATGGTGTACATCCAAAGATACTGCAAGTTAATGGAATTGCTGTGAAATTACACCAGTGAAAGTGAGGTTTTCTTCTGTACTTCTAAAATATTTGTGAGAATAGTCTGAAAGTATTCATTTTTCATGTGGCCCTGACAAATAATGTTCGGATCTTTACTTGCCGTAGATGTGGGAAAAAAAGACAGTAAGGCCTTTAAAAAATGAAAATCAAGTAGGATCACAAAGATTCAGAAAGAGAAGGATCTCCAAGGAAAAAAATCAATAAACCGTGTCATATAAACCACTTACATGTAAGTGATAAATCTCTCTACATTTGTTGACCAGTGTACAGACTATGAGTTTTGGCCTTCACATTTGAGTTTGTGTACACTAAGTACATGATCCCCTAAGTAAAATCTAAAGGTATGACTTGTTAGAGATGAAGTGAGATGGCACAGGCAGGCTCCTCCACCGCAGACTCAAGATTTCCAAGAGAAATAACTATCTTGTGTTCTTAACTACCTCTAAGCCAAAATACACCATTTTTTAGGCATCTATTGATGTTATTTTGTGGTTTCTAAATGTTGTACAATAAAAGACAGAAGTGATATGAGAAGAGTAATGCCAAGGATTTATGTGGACTGGAAACTTACGAGAAGTAGAAAAGGGAGGAGGAATAAAGCTGGCCTGTTGGACATTGCTCTTGATTATACTTGACCTGTTTTGTCAAAGTAGTTCTGCTTGCCTCTGGCCACAAGCATTTCCTAATGTATTTTACCATTAGATGTTCCATCCTGTACTAGATCTTGAATGGCATGCGTAGGCTGACCCCTGCACAGTTCTCTTTTCAGGCATCCTTTTGACCCTGAATAACCACCTCAGCACTGGTTTTTAAAGAATAGTGGTATATGGAGTTTTGAGATGACTTACGTAATTCTGCAAAAAGAGGTTCATACTGTGATACTGGCCCTGGAAGCTACTCTGAAATATGTTCTAGATGTTTACAATGTTCAGTCAAAAACATCCGATTTTATTTATTGCCATGGAGTTGTGGGTCTCTGCTGATACAAAGCACTCTTGATCCTGCTTAAGTCCATTTGACAAGATGCCTAAGACAAATTTTATCTTATTATTAGATAAAAGGAAATAGTATCCTTAAGAATTGTTATTAAAAGAAGAGGTGATGGCTCATTTATAGCTTTCTTATATCAGCTTAATTTTGAGTACAAAATAAAGAGTTTTACTGGTCTGTTACTATCCAGACACTGAACTGAGCACTGATGTTCAGTTCTTCTGAAAATTATTTCGGGGTTTAGCTTCAGTTGAAATGCTTTGAAACAACGTATTTTCTAAAAATGCTTATAAATTCCCTCTAGAAGTCACCCTCTTACTTTGCTGTTTCATGTTACAAACTCAAATATGTCAATTTGGAAGAGGTGTATCTTTGATTGTTCATTACTCAAGATAACCTTTGCCGAAGTCCCCAAAAATTTAAGAGCAAGAAAGAGCCCTGAGAGGTGGGGCAGCAGGATGACTGTCTAGCCCTGATGATCATCTCAAGGCTGACCTGGTAGGACTGGCTAAAAGGGTGAGATAGGGCTCCTGGGAGATTGCCAGTAAGTCACCAATTAATACTAATTGCATGGGAAAATACTGTAAGGCTGCGATGGTTCATTCAGGGACTGGAATGGATTCACAGCTGTGCTGCACCCAAGGGCTGTGTGTCCCTTGGTATTTACTTCAAGAAGAAAACACAATGTTGCTTGCTGCTCCATTCAGTTGCAGTGTTTTAAGATCTGAACTATAATTAATGTGGAGGAACATGAAACATCTCACATCTATCAAACAGCTTGGCTTGGGAATATTGGAGTTAAATTGTAGTATTCTAATTGGTTTCAGCAGGGTTCATCACTGTCTCATCTTGAGCCAGACATTGCTTCTCATTTTCTCATAGGAAAGAAAACAAATCTGAAGTTGCATGAAATATATGCACATGACAGTACTTTCAAAACAAGAAAACTATGGCCATCTGATTTTAAAAGGGCTTTTGCCTCTCTGATTTCCAAGGAAAGCTTTGCAGAAAACTGAGATTTAAGCTGCTGCTGTCTTCTCCTCTGCCTACTGACAGCTGTAAACATCTGCTGAGGATGTAGTTTATTGTCTCATCCTCTTTGTTGCTCATGAAGATCGTGAAGCATCGTGCCTCCTTGAAAATTAAACTGGTGATGCTGAGGGACAGGAGCGAAGAGCCAGCATGCTCAGAGGCTCTTGAGTGCGGTTACCGGGGGGTCGAGAGCAGCTGCTGTGTCTGTGCTCCGTCCCGGGAATCACGCCCAGGCAGGCAGAGGCGCTTTCCTGGGAAGTTTGGAGAGGCAGGTGGCAGCAGGCGGGGTGGGAAGGGCATGTTGCTCTGTCAGCGCACTGCGATTTCGCCTCTTCGTCTTGCTCTCGGAAAGGCAGACAAGGCTTCCAAGTCCTAAATTGCATTTGTCTAACTCCTCCCCTATTCCGGCTGCTTGCTCATGCAACCACCCACGGATCCGAAACAAAAATGTGTGAAGCGAGGCAGGGAGTGCTCTTACCAGTGCAGATTCCATCTCCCCTCCAGGCGCCCGGGTGCCCGTCGTGCGCTGACACTGTCTCACTCCTGGACGCAGCGGAGCTTTGGCTAATCATAAAGACATAAGCGTTTTTCTCCCATTCGTTCTCGTCACCCTGTACTCCAAGAAGAAGAAGAACAAAAAAAGAGAAGTGCGGATGAGCGTGCCTTTGTGGCACTGCTCGTTCGGCGGGCTGACAGAGGCGGCATTGTTCGCAGGCTGTGCCCGGCCTGGCAGCCGGGGAAGGTGGGATCTGCGCCCTGCATACGGAATCGGGGAGCGGCCGGACAGGGCCGGAGCGCCCGGAGCTGCTGCATTAACACCCGGAGGGAGTTTCAGAGCCCTACTAAAACAGCTTCTCCTGGTATCTTCTGCACAATGCAAAGAGGGTCTAGGATGGGGAGTCCTTGTTAATCAAAGGTAATATTTTTATCTTTAGAGTAGCATAAGATAGTGGCAATTGCTGCTATTGGTTGGTTGTTAAAATAAGAGTGATACAACAGGGAGGAAAGTTACGAAGTCCTCTGTACTCCTTGGGAGAATAAAGCTTCATGGCGGCATCGTGCTGAGGGTTATTGAAGTTTGTCTGTTCTCCTTTATGTGGGCTTAGTTTGCATTACCAGTAATAAGAAAATCTCTATGTATTCCCATCAGAGGAAGAAAAGACTATTTAGTGTCCTTCTCCATCTTACTTTTTAAGCCAAAAGTTACTATTTATATGCAATATTAAATTAGTTCTGCTAATAGAAATACATTGATATATAGCCAATAGGCAAGGTAAATACTTCTTCCTATTATCAGAGACAGTTCATCACCCCTCAGGGTACTCCCTGGAGTAAAAAGCATCCTGTACAGTGGTAAAAAAATTAACATTTGTTCCATATATCTCAGCAGAAAGAAAAATCATTGTTGCATTTGTTTTTCCAGCCACTTCGCAATAGCTATGATTACACAGACTGTGCCAAACAGATTTACATTGTTGTGCTGGTATTTCTCATGTGCTCTTAGTACTTCGATCCTATTTTTAGTGGGTTTTAAATGTCTATTTTTTTGTAGTTTCTAAGTAAAGATATATTTTGTCCGAGTGTGTGCCATTCATATTGCTGTCTGTTCTTTGTGGTTGTGAAGTCTGTTTTTGAGAATGTGTACTACTATTTGGGGATGATAACGAACATGGTCTTAAAAGCACAAGCCTTGTGGCTGTTGCTCATTTTGTGTGCCCAGGCTGACAAGTTTTTGGGGCTAACGGGCTCAGCTGCATTGAAGACCACACAGAACTCTAGATCTGGAGCTCTTAATGACACAAGTGGTGTTTGAAAGGTTTTTGCTAAGAAGAGGTTGAAAGGAGGAGAGTGCAGTTTGTTTGAACTGAAGAACTTTACTCAGTTCTGCCTGTGCAGCACTGTTTGTTCTGTGCAATTTGGGAGAACACAGCTTGTACCTCCTGTTTGCCCAATGGCACGTAGCAGCCCCAAAGGACACATGCTGCTTTTGTGCTCCTGTTCAGTTTTAATCTTTAGGGAGCAACTGTTTCAAAGAATAAACACATTGCCTTGTAGGAGAAGCTCCAGGAAACATCCTGCCAGTGACAGCGGCAGCCGCTGCCCATCATCCTGGACGTTCCTCTGCCAAAAATGGTGGGGCTTTGTGAGCTTGCCAGCCAAAGGCTGGGAGCTGCAAACTCTGTATTCCCTAGGATGGCCAAAGGAAATCACGTTTCAAAGTGCTGAATTAAAGCTGTGATGCTGCTAGCTGCTGGCTCAAAATGCAGAATCTGTGTTTATCCTGGCCCGCTCAAGCCAGGGATTTGGGGCATCTCCTTTCTGCAGGAGTGTCCTGCCCACTAATCCCTACGCACCCCTCAGGCTGCTTGGCAGTGGGGCTGGGTCGGCACCAGGCGGGCAGGTAATGAGCCTGCTCACTCCCTCCATGCAGGCTTTCTCTGCCTCTCCTCACTGAGGGAGAGGGAAACTGAGGGTTCCCAGTGTCCCCAGTCCTCAGCTTCCTTGGTTGGGCAGCAGGCTTGGATGATGCTGGATTCCAGATCCTGCCATTTGGGCATCAGCATTTTAATGGTACCCTTTGCATCAGGGAGACAGGTTCCAGACAACACCTGCTACAGTAAAGAAGGACATTTTAAAGTAATAGTAAGCATATTTAGACATGCCTAATAGGTTTTTAACCTATTGAATGAGAGATATTTATGGGCATTGCCTCCATGAGAGAAACAAGTGAGACCCTATATTAGATCCTCTGTCTTTCAATGATTTTCTTAAGCTTGTCGGGGACAAGCAAGTGTGGAAATCCCAAGTCAGAGCTTGTCTGCGTAAGCAAAAACATGAAACCAGAATAATTAGAAGGGTTTCAATTTCCAACAGTTTTTCAGTGGATGCTGTACTAAAGGCAAGTATCAGGAAATAAAAATATAAATGGATAAATGTGGTTTAGGTTAAATCAAAATTGGTTGTTTATTATTTTTAATACACTGCTGCTTTAAACTGGTGTAGAGCCTGTTATTTTTCTTTTACTGGTGGGTTTTAACTGGCAAAAAAAGTTTCAATTGCTGTTAGTTTAGAAAAGTGGAGTAAATACATGTCCCACACAAAATAATCCCGCATAATATTTATTTGCTAGATGTTGCATGCCTCACACAGAGACTTCTATAACCCATTTCCTCCAGAGTATATGACACTAAGGGGGCAGGGTCAATTTAAAATAAATAGCTTTTGCTTGCAAAGTCGACTTCAGTCTATTGTATACGTTTCTGTAAACAAAAAGATGCAGCAGAGTTTGGGATGGATCAGCACAGGCAGGGGTTTTGAGACAATGTCTTAACCAGTGCTTCATTGTTTTTTCAGCCCAGAAGCTTTTGCTTCCTCAGTGGGAGAGCCTGTATGAAGACCTGTGTGGGGGATGTTATAAGGTAAGGAATACACCTTAAGTGTGTTTAGTTCTTAATTTTGCATTGCTACAGAGTTTCTGTGTGAGAAGTTGCTACACTCTGTATCTAATTTCTTCTCAGAGAGACTTGTGTGTGGTTCTCTGTTGTTCGGTAGTAACAAATAAATGAGGAAGACTAACCATTTACTGTGTAGATGATGGTATGTCTTAAATGATGTTGAATTTCAGTTTCTCTCCTACGAGCTTCAAACTGTCCCTCTGGGGAAAGGCTCATGCTGTGTGGCTGGAGGACCTCTTGGTGCAGCATCACTCGCTCTGTTTTATTCATCTTGGTAGTGTTACGTTAAAACAGGAGCGTGCGGTGTGTTTTCTGATTCCCAGAAATACCGTCACTCCATGGCCTTTCCCTGCCAGCTTCAGTGTCACCTTTTCTTCCCCACTCTTCTCTGTCTGGTAGCAGCCCCCATCTTCTCTGTTCCCCTGCAGACACGGTGCACTCGAGGCTTTTATCCACAGGCAGACTGATGATCAACAAACAGCACTATTCCTACCTCCACTCACAGGGCATGTGTTTCACTCTACCTCACGCACTGAGTGACCAAATAAATTGTCAATAAATGAAGAATCTATTTGAAATATATTGATGAGAAAATGTGGAACTCTTCTGATTTGGAGTCCTAAAAGACAGGCTTTCATGCAGTGCTAGGCAGTTCACACAGCCTGCATGCATATTACAAAGTCCAGCAATGTTAGTATAGTATAGCTGTGCTGCATGTTTCCTTAATCTGCTTGTTTAGAGACACCCAGAATATTCATCTTAATCATTTCCGCTGCATAGTAGGTAGAGGAGGAAATACCACGGAGAGCCCTGTCACTGGGAAAATGCATCATTTGAATGTGTAATGTAAATATTTTAACTAACCAAATGTAAACACTGTTTTGCCTTTAGGATGGGAAAAGGCTGTCACAGTCAGAAATGAGCTGACATAAGAGTGACCCTGTATAGATGAGATACAAAATTGTGTTCACACATTTTGGTAATCAAAACAGAACCCTTAATGAATTGCCTAGTGTGAAGGGAATTACAAACACAAATGTGCTTGACACAAGGCATTCGGAAGTTGCTGCTGTATTAATCTTAGAATGAAGGACTTTTCAGGATTCATGGGGATCCGAGGTCTGTGGGGAGGATGATGGGAGATGAGAGATAAGATGATGTGCTATGGTGAGGGCTAAACAAAGGCTGGAGACTCTCTGGAGGGAAGTGTAAACTTGTAAATGTGGTCTGAATATCGATGCTTCTCCATGCCCCTGACTATGAGTTGTGTTCACCATGCCAGGGCAGTCAATTCAGAAGTTTTTCAAGGGTCAGAAGATGGTAGAAGCAACAAATATACTAGATACAGCAAGAAGCACCTTATTGCATTCACAGATGTCCTGTGGTTTTTCAGCTGGTAGATAAAAGGAAAGCAGAGTTCTTAGGGAGCTCAGAGTGGTTTCTCATTAGGTCTGCCTAAACTGGATTCATAAGTACGTGAAGACTTATGTTCAAGTGGTGCTTGATAGAAACCAAGCACGTGGCTTAACTTTTGGTACTGAATGTGGTCCTGAAAAGCAGCATAGAATCCAGAATCCTCCCAGATTCCACTTGACTTCATTGTGCAGTAAATGGTCTTTGGGTGATCATCAGACTGTTAAGCAGAAGAAACATCTGGAGAGGATTTCATTGGCTGTATGTTCTAGTCCATGAATTGTTAATGTCAGAAGAGGAAGAAACGACACAGAGGATTTGTCTAGACTCTGTGGATTGCAAGAAACTAGTTAGATCTTATTTCTGAAGCCACAGGTACGTGTAAATGCCCAAGCAAGTAAGCTTTCAGTACTGGAATAGCTGGGGGATTTTTCAAAGTTGATTTTTGCTTGTATTACCAACAATGGATAATATATTAACATCTGCCTCACATTTGCTATTTCTTTGTTCTAACAGCTGGAAATTTACATTTACACATAGGCCTTAGAGCTAAAAATGTCATTCCCTAGGTTAAAAACCCAAAATTATTTTTGTCGTTCTCCTTGATAGGAAAGGAGAACTGAAAACACAAGGAAAAGACAAAGGGGAAGGGTAGCCCCCAGATGATAAATGCTCTCAGTTGGAGCAAAGATTAATCATGTATAGTGTAGCCTTAAAAGTGTCATTGTCTGCCACTACTACAGCAATTTAACTATAGCCAAATGAGCAAATCTATTAAATTATCTAAAGAAAGTAGAAGAAGCCAAATATTAAATGTCATCAGTGAAGAGAAAATGCAATGGGATTTTTTTCAGTACAGAGGAAATTAAGAGCCCTTCTTGTGTGGATGAGAAGTGTTTTGCATTGATGAGAATAACTTTAACACTATCACAGAATCAAACTTGTGTTGCTAGAAAATCTAATAATTTTGTGCAATAACTTCTTGTAATTATTCTCTTGAATACAGATAATCCAAATCTCCTTTATCTCCCAGATAGATGTATCAATTTTTATGGGAAAGCATGAATACAGTCAAAAGTAAGAACTTCATTTTTTTTTCCTTTATGAGCAGGAAGCTCATATACTTTTGCTAAAGGGTTGTATTGCACCCTTTAAAAAAAAAAAAGCATCTAAAATTAGATTCTATGTTTTAGCACAGGGGAAAAGGTAGGAACAGATTGCTCTGTAGTGCTGAATTCACAGCATCATTTTTCTAAGATAAAGTCACATTATTTGAAAGCTGATAGAGACGGAATTTAAGAGAAGGGAAGTGCAGTTGAAAAATTTTTGGACGGAGATTGTCAACTTCAGGGCGGAAGGGAATTAGATAAAAGAATCTATGAGAGTGGGAATAATAATGTGAAGAGGAACAGACTGTGCTGGTGATATCTTTTGGCCAAGGTTTTGAAAAGAATTCAGAATATGATCTGCAATCTCTCTCTTTGAGGAGGGGAATGGGAATTTTTCCATTTACAGTAAAGTCAAGTAAGAATGTCATTGCTCCAGCTGTTAAAATATTTTGAAATCTACTTCAAACTGATTATTTATTGCAGTGTTAAAATATAGACTATTGTGGACAGAGAAAAAGAGAAATTGGAATCAATCCCAAAAAGTGGGTCGAAACATAATTTATGCTTCCCTGGGAGGGAATGGCACTGTTAGTCCAGTTCAGCTCATTCCAACCCAGTTCTCTGAGAGACTGTTTTTTAGGAAGCCTCTTTGGATACATATAGCTGGAAGTGAACAAATCTTAAGGTTCAAATCTGCAAGGGAAACTTGGAAGGTCAAAGCCAGGGGTAAATAGGATGCATATTTTGAGGCTGAAAGTGCCGCCTGAGTGTGACTTTACAAAGCACGTGGGGGCCGTGGCATCCCAAGCACCTCTGGCATACACTTGAGAAGAGACTTGTGTAAGGCAGAGTTTCTGCAGAAGGTGGATGGGCTACATGGGCTGCTCCTGTGCCTGCAGCTTTGTCAGAAGCCACTTTTTCATTGTGGTACAGAGCAGTCCACTCTCTTTGCCTATTCAGTCATTTCTATGTAACACAGTCTTCACATACATATCTACATATAACCAGTTCCAGATGAACAGCAATAACTTTCAGCATTAGGTAAATGTCTGTGAAATGAATTTACACTTGTGCTGTTTGGACTATCAGTAGCCTTGGACAATCTGCTGTCATCACACTGACTTGGGTTCTTAGTTTTGCTCTTGTGGCACAGCCAATTCCCTTCCAGTGTATGTGAATTAAAGAGAGTATGCTCTAATAATATTTTATATTTACACAGCACATCTCATCCCAGAGTACTTTATAAATCATGTATATTCAACACCTCTGACCTTTCACAGTCCCTTCAGAGCCAAGAAAAGTATTTTACAAAAGCAATAAAACTATTGGAATTTTTTCTCTGTAACACTGGGGGGAACTCATTAATTACAGAATGAATTTTATGTTCCCTAAGCTACAGCTTCAGTTTGTAAAGACCTTTATTGAAAATTTCTTCAAGATAAGATGCATGATCCTATATTTTGTGTATACCATGAACAAAGAGCTAATCCATCCTTTTAAGACTGGACCCCTGGAAGTATTTCACTCTTGCATCTAAATGAACATAATAGTGTCACTACCTCTGTACCTTGACTGTCATTTTATCACTAAATTGTCACCTCTTCCTGAAGGATCTGCCCAAAATGCTATAATCTGCATTCCCCTTCAGCTGTTGTGGATCCTCTCATCGCAGTGTGAGAAATACAGCAAAATAGATGCATCAGAAAACCTATTTACTTGCTTTTGAGGAATTCAAATGTAACTGATCCTTGAGGTATCAAGCTGAAGAAATTCAGTATGTCTGTGCATTGGGTCAGCATATGCAGAGGAGGGATGAGCAAGGCCAAAGGAACAAGGAGGGAGGAGGAGGGTGGCAATGAATTCATCTTCCTGGCATTCAGTGCCTCTTCCTGTAAATATTAGGAGGATGACCCAAAGCCTGTGGATATCAGTTACTGTCTGTCCCTGCAGCACTGGGTCAAGGAGGGAGAGTGTGGGATCCTTTGTCTTCCCAGGGCATCCTTTGTGCACAGAGGCTCAGCTTATGTGCAGAACTGCCTCTACCTTGGTGGGGTCAGATTCCCTCTACTTTGAGAAAAAGCTCCAGAGGAGTTGCTTTCCTGGATTTTAAAGAAGAAAATAGATATAGATAGATATAGATATATATATAGACTGTTCTAGTACAGTCTTTGCCAGGCCATTTTGTGGGTTAATTTGGGCCTTATTTAATCTGTTGTTTTAAACAGAAGGACAGCAGCATTTTTATTTTAGTTGTACAGTTCAGCAAATGGATTACAAAACCACAGTTAACTGTGACTGTCATGGATGGTAACTCAGTTAATAATAGATTAAAATAATCTTTAAGTTTTCAGTGTATTGTTTTGCCATTTGTCTCTCTTTGTAGCTTGGCTGGATTTAATGTAGTTTATTCCATTTAGGAGCATTACTGAGACAAAACCCCATTAAAGCAGGCATTATAGTCCTTGTTTTGATTAGCACTCAAGGCCACTAGATAATGATGCTTAAAAAAAAAATCTTGTATTTTTCTCATGATCATTAGCACTGTGATCATTGCCAACCTTCATACAACAGTGTAAGTCTTTTCTTTTTTTCTGAATCTCGGAACCAATTGTGAATGTCTCTAATATAGTCTGTGACATTTGAACTGTAACATTTATCTCAAAAATAACGGTTCTTGCTCTTTCAGTGCTCATACTTGCAGGAAACTGGATCTTTATATGACAGTCAAAAACTGTCATTAACTAGCTAATATTTTTCAAAGCTATTTTATTGAGGTGATTTTTTGGTTTTTAGTTTTATTTTGTGGTCAGGCTATCTAGACATTCAGGTATGTACATGTTCTTCTCAAACAACACCCTGACCAGAGAAAGACATTTGCACCACTCCTAACAATACCAGACCATTTCAGCCCTGGACTAATATGGGCAATTAAAATAATTTCCACACATCATGTTTAAACCAGTGACATGTAATTCTGGGACAAAGCCTCTCAGCACCTCTTTCCAATATTTGTCTGCACTCAGAGGATAAGCAGCTGCTATTACATGCTAATGTCTTTTGAGGGTGAATGGCCATTTTAGGGTATGTTATTAACTCTGTGCAAATCAGTGCATTTTCCATCTTGGTGTACAGAGTTGACTTCACATGCTGTTCCCTTTGCAGGTTTTATTTCTGTTAACCAAAAAAAAAAAAAAGAAAGAAAAAAAAAGAAAAATCATGCATTTGATGAGTTTGGGTTAGCATCTTGAAGGATGGGGAATGTCCACCTGTAATTACATGCTTAGGCTGTGGGGACCAGGCCTCTCACCTTACAGGCTTGTGAAGTTGCAGGTCTTTAAGGGCAGAAGGCCAGCCAGGACAATTAACATTTTTAATAATACAGCTGACTTATTTTACTTCATTGCTGTCTTTTACCTACTGTAGGTGTGCACTGGGGTACCTGGAAAGAGGCACTCACTCTAGTGTTTGTCTTTTATTCGTACAGATCCGAGTCACCCTGTGTTCTCACTAACTTGCCAGGTCCAGGTGTGGGAGCCCAGCAGGCTCCTGAAGTCCTTTGAGTTGCTCAGTGAATCCTCAGAGCAGGCTCAATGCTTGTTTGCATGAACATACTTCTTAATTGAAATAAAAATTCTCGCTTTTCCCACCCTCCTCTTCCTTCTTGAAAGGAAAAGAATGAGTGCACACACACACACACACACAAAAAATGGTATACCATGCAGAGCTTTAGCATGGACTTGCTTTGGCTTAAGACTGGCTTGTTACTGCCAACAGTGTGTTTCTTGCTATGGCCATGATCCCCCAGCCCCTGCTCCAGCATTTAGGGGACTCATGTGGGATGAGTAGCTAGCAGTGCCAAATGTATAAAATACTAATTTTTGTTGAACTGTTTCATGATTCTCCAAACCTTCTAAGCACAGAAGCTTTTTTTATCTTATTGCAGCCCAAGCCACCTAATCTGTACTCTTCTGGTTTGGGCATTTTTAAATTAATTTTGCTCACTAAGGCATTGAGTTCTGTTCTATTCGTACTATTTGTTTTGTCTAGCCTTGCTCAGAGTAGATAATTAATGCAGTAGTTAAAATACCATCATCTTAATGCTCTTTACCATGGATGAAAAACCTGCTTGTCTCAGAAGCAGTTATACATGAACCATGCAGAAGAATGAGCTCCAGAGTGGAATAATCCTGAATTCAACCAGTCACTACACCAAACTGATTTTCCCTGTTATTATTTTTACCTAAATAGTTACTGCAGTTGAAAGGCATCTTCTAATTTCTAAAACAGAGGAGAGAACCAGATCTCTGGAAGATCTTTTAAAAAAATCCATTTTAAAAATATGTAAATCCTCACTTGTGAATTCCTGATAAATGCAGAATAAATTCCCACAGTTCATAATTTCTCGTTATTTATTTAATTTATACACCATTATAACTGTGAATGAGGCTTTACAAAACCACAGGGACACAATCTTTGCCCTAAAGAGATTGTAGCTGAAATTAGACACAACATATAACCAATTATTTCAATAGACAAAGCAGGATTACACCAAATAAAAATGGTTCACGTTGCATATCTTGTGTACATTGTAAGCTTGTAATAATACAGTTGTTTGGAAAAGACCTCTTAGTGCCTCTGAATGTGGTGATTCGTAACAAAGCTCTAGAATAAAGCCATCATTAGTGTTTGCTGGTTTAAACCAGAAAACCTGAGGCACTAATGACTAATTGTTGCTTTCCTACAGGCAATTTAATTAAAGAGCTGGATTTAATGGAGGATGTATTCAGTATTTATTTCTAGCTGCTGTGGTCTCCAAGGATCTTCAGTCCATTTTTAGACCTATCTTGAAGATATTGTGTGCCTGGTGTGTTTTATTGTATGGTGAAGGTAGAGCCTCTTGGAGGCTCTAAAAGGACACCACACTTTCTTCCCCCTAATCTTGGGCACACAGTGAATAATAAGATTTCTCTGAATTTTAGGTAAAGAAGTATCTTACTCCATACATATAGAGTTTATTTAGTTACAAGTACCAGTGTAATATTTTGTTTCCAGGAATAAGCCATAATTGTGCAGTACATCATTGTTTAAGTGTTCCTTGGCAGAAGAGGCTAACATCCTCATGTAAATACTGCATGTGCTTGTATCAAATCCTCAGGCTTTATTTTGACATTTGAATATCTAGACCTTATGCTTGACAGGACTTTAGCTAATGAACTGAGGTTCATCCACTATTTCCAGAGCTCTGCTAGTATAGAGCTCATCTCATCCCCTCTCTAGAGGAGGTAAAATGTCAGTGGTGGGAGCAGTGTGGGCTGGGTGAGGGGAATGGGGCTGGAAACCTCCCCACCTTCTCATCCCCTGCAGCAAGTGAGGGTTGGGGTTTTATTCCCCAGGAATTTGCACAGATAAAAAGAGGATTAGGGTACCTGCTTGCCTACCCCACAGAATTCTGGTGTGGCTAATTAGTCAATATTTGCACAGCTCGGAGAAAACGCTTTAAAGTGCCAATTATGAATTACAATTATCTTCTGAAGATGATTGGGAGTCCACGTTTGCATGTTGATTCAGGCCACAGGAGTGAGTCTTTCAAATAACGGCTCTTATTTAAATGCCTTACTTATTGCTTATCTCATGTTGAGTGTTGTTTTTTTAAGGATGATGAGAAACATTAGTTTACCCTCAGGAAAGACCAGGTCTGACTGTTTTTAATAATGAGTTATGTACTTAGTCACAGTAGGTAAATTTACAAACCAAGGAGGACACACTTGGAGATCGATTCTGTCTGTTCAGCAGATGATTTTACACAAAACATTCAGCAGGACAAGCCTGCTGAAAAGAAATACTGCTAAGTAACATTGCCATAAGCCTGTTAATATGGTGGCACTGCCTGTTTTACACTCTGCAGAGCTCCTACTTTATTTATATCTCATCTATTTACTGACATATAATAGATTTACTCTGGGAAGAGACTCGATCATGGCAGATTTACTTTGAAGGCTGACATTTTCAGTTGCAACTTACTTTCAGAAAATAGTGATTAATCCTCAGCACTAACTGCAGGACACCTAGCTATTTTATTAATAACAGCACACCAATATTAAAGACAAAGCAAGAATAGCCTACAAAAGAAGTCCATGACTGGACTTCAAATTTTTGAGATTCCTGGAAACTTTCTGATGCGGCAGAAATATTTTTTTATTTTTCTTAACATCTCTGCATTTTCTTGTAGCTTTAGAAATGTTGCTGGTCTCTTTAACTGGATAGTAAGAGGCTTTATTATTTATTCTACTTTTATATGAGCTAATTGGAGAAGTGTTGCCTGTAATTCAGTCTTAATATTTGAGTCTGTATATCTGTATGTTAATGTTGCATTAAATAAAAGGAAATCTGCAGTTGTACATAATTCTACAGAGAGAAGAAAATTCTGCCTCCAGTTACTATACAAGAGCCATTGGGAACCAAATTGGGCCAGAAGTTCCCTGCCTGCTATCTCTTTGCAGTAACATAGAATTTTAATGGGGAAAAATTACAGGAAATAAGAACACTTTGTTTAAAAATGTTCATAAAGGGAGAATAGAGGTCTTTTGATAGTTGTTTGATAATTTTATGCTTACACGTGTTCAGTAGCTGCATAGGGACATTAAACACAACATTGATATGAGCCCACACATGGATGCTCCAGCAGAGGGGGCTTAAATATTCATATGATGACTAGATTTCTGTTGTTTTATTTGCTTCTTTTCTTTTCTACCCAGAGTCCTAAGCACCATCAGATAGTTAACATTACAAGGTCTGTGATAGTGAATGTTTCTGAAAGTCTGGACACTAATTTTTTGTCCTGCCAGCTGGAAAGAGTGTGATACTCTGGCATGGTTTTACTTGGAGAAAAGTGTTTTTCTGATACTAGACTAAAACCTTTCATGCCTGCATAAATCCTTAAGGCTTTCTGAGAAGGATTGAGTGCTAAGAGCATTCAGCCTTGTGTAGGAAATTATTTTAGAGGAAGATGTTTTTACCTGTGTAATAGTGAAGCGTGGCGTTACTGGTGTGAGATTCAAGTGCAAGTGAAATCTCCTAAATTTAAGCAAGTATCTGCAAGGCACCTTCAGGCCCCATTATAGTCAGTGGCAATCAGAGCCCCCTTCAGTTGCTCATGCAGAAGCAGTTGCTGCCATTTGAGGTGCCCTGGTACATTTTTCATAGTTTCTTAATAGCTGTCTGAGAAGTGTGAGAGTCGGTCCCGTGCCATGTCTGCTGACCACATCCAGGTGCAGGTTTCATCTGCCTAAAGAGAGGGAATTGAATGGTGTTTGAAATGCCATAAACTGTGCCCTTTGGCCTCCATCTGCCACTCCAGAAGGGCACAAATTTCCTGCAGTTCATGCATCAAGTTGTTCATCTCTGTGGACGTATCTGCATAAATATGCAGACATCCTGGATGCCTTTAGGCAGCTCCAGTGGTTTTAGCTGCCAGTGTTTAGGCAACTAAATGGCAGCCCCCTGGGTTGGTTGTCTGCATCCTTGATGAGGCTCCATTGCCTGGTACCCCTGGAAACACAGGAGGCTCAGACACGTCACTCATGCACAGACACACTTGGGCATCTCACGCACCTCATGATGGGTGGCTGACTCCCACACATCCTGTCACAAGCGTGACTCCTCACTGAGCCTGCAGAGCTGCCTGGGACTTGGTCGGGAGAAAATGAAAAAACTGTGGAAGGGCTGAGGATGGAAGGAGAGAAAACTAGTTCTGCACATGTTACTGCTGTGCTATGCTCTGTAACTCAGCTGGTGAGACACGCTGTGGATTTGATCTGTGGTCTCCCAGTCCTTCTGCCTTATCTGCATAGCCACAAAAAGGCCACTGGGCAATCAAGCCAAGTCAGAAAGCTGCACTAGAGGGACGTCAGTGGCCCCGAGGCTTGATCACTGGGCAGCACCATCACAGTGCAATCAACTGTGTATCCTGAAATGGCTCAAATTACTGCCTTTCTGAGACAGCAGTAGGTACCCTATGTAACTGGCTTGTTTTCTCCATCTCTCTGGGCCGACATCATTTCCCAACATCATATTGCCTTTTCCTTTCCTTCGCTTCACCTGCGTTTGCCAGCAGTGCTGTCTTTGCCTATTAGCAGTTGTGTACCAGCTGCTGTGCTTTTTCTTTCTTTGGCAGTTTCCGTGCAGATTGTGCTTGCTTTTTTTTACCCCAAACCTTTTTGGTGCATGTCAGCATTTTATCTGTTTGCATGCACTAGGGAATGATAGGAGCCATGATCTATTTGGGTCAGGGCATGTCTGTAACAATTCCAAAAGGAGGGATTTTCTAAGAATAAATTCTCCAGTGCCAATCTAGTTCTCATTCTTACCCACATAATATCTGTTAGCACCTTCTGCTATTTTTATACTTGTGAAACTGGGGTAGCATGATGAGTCTTTCTGTTGTTTTTGCTTTCTTCCAGATGAACTAAGTCTTGCAATTCTCCTGTTGGTTGAATAACTCATGGAAATACATAGCAAAGCAAGTAGTTTACCATCTGCCCCAAACTAAGGTCTGCAATCATATGTTTCAAGTCAGCTGAAAATTCAAAAAGGACTCTCTAAAAGGATGACATGGTTGTTTTCCTGAAAGTAGCACATAAATTTGATATTGAACCTAAGTAAATGCAGAGCTGGATGACCTTTGTTTTTCAGGCAGTTTGCCAGGTGTTCATTGTAGTCAAGAAAAATTTTCAACAAAAGGAAAAATTAATTTAGTATCACTGCCATCAAATCAACCTGTAAATGTTTCCGCTTTCGATAACTAATGGTCATTCTCTTGACTTATAAATGGTTTCTTTGAAAACTGTTTCCTTCTGCAGAATCTGATTGCTTTGCAATAAAACTATGTCCCTACTAAGTGATGAAAAAGGATAAAAAAGGTTTTTTCACCATACAGCATTAGGTTATCCTTTAAAATGAGCCATGTTCAGGAGATATTACAAGAGGCCTGAGCATGGCACATTTCTCAAAAAATAAAGCAGATGAAATCCAGACTGCTTGGTTCAGGAAAATCGGACCTGAACAGGGTGTTAAAACAGTGGTGTAATGGTAAATATTAATTCCTGTTATTAATTTTCTCTTTTGCCATTTCTTTTCTTCTTTGCCTCTGTTTTGTGAGTTCTTTTACTCAGAGTTCAAATTAAAATGGAGGAGACAGGGAGTTTATCTTTGGACTTAGATGGTTATTATTTTCTTATCTATAGCACAGCTGCACGGGATGTGCCTCTTAGTTAACAAGGTGGAAAAATGGCCCTGAGTTCTAACTTCCAAGGTCTTTCAAGGTCCAAATCACCCAATTATGAAATACCAATTAATTTGGTTTTACTTATAATCCAATAACTATTCATGATCTGCACTGCGGGTTTTTTGACCTAATACCAGAACACCCAGACTTGTGAAGAAGAAGGAGAAAAGAACAAGAACAAATCCACACCCAAAATCCTCCATATTGTTACATATATCCCATAAACCTAATTTTTCTACATATTTACATATTCCACCCAGTGATATAACTTTTAATTACACAGCAACAACTGCAGTGTTATCACACAATTTAGGAAGCCTTTCCCAAGGCCTCAGGTCAAATGCAGTGTGCTTCTGAGGATCACTGTCTGTCAGCACTGAAAGGCTGAAATTCTCAGAGCTCAGGGTTCCAACAGTAAATTGTAAAAAGTAAGTAGCTGTTGGAATGACTGGGTGGGATGTGGTGTGTTGTAGCTGTGTATGTTCTTCAGCTGACTTCTCATTATCATGTATGTTTGTGTCTGGTATAGTGCTTAAGGTTATTCAGCATATTTTAGGTGAGCACTTCTATTGCCTAATTCCTATAATTTCATTCTTTCTCAGAGAATATTTCCATATATTTCTCAGCATCTGCCCTATCTTTATTCACTACTTGGGCATCTTGATACTAATAGGCCATAACCAAAGTAATTAATATATGTTGTTATCAGCACTGGTAGTTTTATAAGGAGTTTGTAGGGGTGTTTGATCAGTACATTATGACAGAAAAATAATTCAAAGGAGAAGTGCTGAACCAAAAAGGCTGCCCAGGGTGGGAAATACTCAGTGAATAGCCAGAATGGCTGTGCTCTCTGCTGGAAGCACCAAGCCTCAAGGTGTATGCAGAGCCAGTGGCAGTTTGTGGAGCTGTGGCACTGTGGCAACACTGGCATGGCCTTTAGAAAGGAGGAAGAGGCAGCTGTGGAAAGAAGAACAAGGTTCCATGTGTTGCGGAGCGTGGGTGAAGGTGCCAAGAGGCGGCAAGACAACAGGGATGGAGGCTTCCTGGCTATGCAGGAGCAGAGGCAGGACCTGCTTTTGTGGTGAGCATGCATGTGGATGTGAGCCCAGGCCTCCAGTGCATGTGCATGTCCCTGCTGTAGTCACACCTACCCAGCTGGAAGACTCTTCTCAGTTGCTGTGGGAATGACACGTGCTTACTGCTGATCAGTCGTACAAAGGTTTTGAGCTTGTTATCTGTTCTTCCCTCATACATCACTAGTGAAAGACTGTTCTTACCTGGTCTGTCTTGACTGTCTCTCCTGTCCCTGGAGAGCAGTTTTCCTGTATCCTGACAGGCTTTCATCAAATCTCAGCCTTACTCTTCTCTTTCAAAACCTTAACAAGACTATGTTCTGTGAGGAAAAAGTAATGATTTGGGTCAGCACAGCAGAGAAACCTGAAAGAAGCAAAGCCCAGCTGGTTATTGATTGCATGAAGTGATGTGATGCTCTGCTTATCCTGCCTACCAGCCATTGCTTCTCTGTCCTCATGCTTTGGCAGCTTGTAACTCAAAGTAGTAGCAAAACTTTTTGCAGGAGGCATGATGTATTTATCTTTCTCTCTGCAGTGCTGCCCATATTGTAGAGCTTCTTGCGAAAACAATGCTAATGATAGTAACATGGGGAAGCACAGAGGCAGGGGAAGTCTTGAAGCATTAGTGATGCTTAAACTGCAGAAAAACTGATGCCAACAGGCAACAAGAAGAACACCCTGAAGGAAGGGGGGAAAAGGTATTTTTTTTTTTAGTCATTGGTTATTTAACAAATTTGAGTTTACAAGCTATAGGCCAAATTCTGTCTTCTGATTCTTGCTTTAATGCAAGAGGAGGGATCATGATTTATTCATGTTAAGGAAATGGGGTTTTTTATGCCAAGTTCAGACTACAAAGTGGTAGTTATTAGATGACATTCAGACTGGAGATTTCCCTTGAAACAACGTGAGAAAGTATTTATTTTCTGTAGTCCGTTTCCCTTCACAGATAGTTTCCTACCATGCAATATCCAATAGTCAGGAAAAAGAGCCCAATACTGTGACAGGCTGGATATGTAAATGCAGTATTCATACATAGCTTTACAGAGGGTTTCTTTTCCACGGTGTATGAACCAAACATCTCAATTAGATCAAGAAGGGGAAGACCTGGTTTTCATTAGCTGTGAAGACTTTCAGAATTACATTAGTTGCAGTTGATTAGATCCTATAATTGTATTTGCCGTGTGTCAGGATGAGGGAGTAAGGGGTTTGGGTGTGTTGAGGGGGGTGGTACCCAGCTCGTAGATCACTCCTGCAGGACTCGTGATTAGTTTCTGCTGCCTCAGTCTGTTGGGATCAAGCCCAGGGTTTTTATATTTCCCTCTCCAGAGCAGGAGAGAAGGTAGATAAAATGCACCACATGTCACAATGTTGGTGTGGGGGGCAGGACGGAGTTGGGTTTATTTTGCCTCCCTACTCCATGCTGCTGCAGGTGCCAAGCAGGACCCGTGGCTCAGTGGGGAGGTGAATCCAGAGGATATTCTGGACTGTCAAAAGCAAGTGGCATTTTCATTTATCCCAGCTCTGCTTCCAAGTGAAAGGGCAGAATGATGTCATTATGCTGGTCTCGGGGAGAAGTTGCAATGAAATTGTGCCACAGCGTGAGGCTGTGAAAAGGTGTGGTCTGTCAGTGCTGCTCCTGCTGCCCACAGGCCCACATTGTCTGGTCTGATGGGTCAGCCAAAGAGGTCAGCTCCAAAGAGTGCATCTGAGGCCCTTCCCAGTGAGTCAGCACACATTCATCCCCCTGGTTTTGTCCATGATTTATAGATATCTCCTCTCCTAATTCTAGGTGTCTGAAAGTTCACTGGTCTGTCAGAGGAGATGAGGTATGACCTTCTCAGCTAACTTTGAAGGTACCCTTCTCTCCACAGGCAGAAGTGAGTCTTTACTGACCATGCAGAGCATACAGGCAGCCAGTTTAGATTATTTGTACATGAGTGAAGTTAAGGTGGCACCTTCCCTCGAGGAACACGTGGCTGTGTTTCCAACTCGGAGAAAACAAAGATCACAGGTGGCACGGAATGGGGACACCAGGCATCTGGATAAGTTGCAAAAACCCTTCAAAAACCACCAAATCCTTCCTTATCTCAAACATCTTTTCATGAAAAGGAAATTCTTTAGACAGGGATTCTCTTGTGTGCTGTGTTGGTCTTATCTTGACAAAAAGTAAACTCTTCAAGACAGGGACAATCTCCAGCAATGAAGAAGGCTCTGCATGTATGTGCCAAATACTTAAGAAAAGCTGACATTCCTAATGAGATACAAATGCTAAAAGGTTAAAAATTATTTTATTGAATAAGTTAAAGTGAAATGAAATTTGAGCTTGAAATAGCTTTTTACCTTTACAAAGCACATTGTAAGGTGAACGCTGTTTTCTTCAAATTGGTCTGTCACCAAGTTCAGTCACTGCTGCCTCTCTTGCTGTGGGCTTTTGTTTCAAGATTACTTAATCTTAAATATAACAGGCCCTTCCAATTTAATTTGTATTCTACCTCCAAGGACCATCACTTTGCATCCCTGGAACACTCCTGTCTTCCAGACATTTATATCCATAGATTTTATGATAGTATTGGCACTCAGTAATCTGGACTGTTTAGATTTAAAATTATTTTGATTAAATTTTTTTTAAATTGGGATGATCTTCGTGTGCTTCATTTTACAGGGGGGCATCTCACTCGAGGCACATTAAAAGCCTGTACTGTCCTGACAGTTGGATACAAGACATTTTATTAATTTCTCATTTTAGGTAGAGTTATTCTCACTATAAGTAATAAAATTTGAGCAATCTAAAAATTTAGTACTAGTGAAAGTCATTTAGTCTTCTCCTGTGATGAGAACAGAGGTGAGATCTCTCAGGTGGGACCCTGTACATAGCATCTGAGTGAATGAAAGTCTGGGTTTAGAAATGTAAACATACAGAAGTGGAATCTCATTTTAAGTAGAAGTCTCTTTTTTTTTTTTTAGAAAAAAAAAGGCAATATTTCATTGGGGACAATCAAAGCATTGTGTTTTGCTGCTGCATATTTCGCAATCTTTTTGTAATTTTATATGGTTGGGGTCCTTTGGAAATTGGAAGTAGCCTCTGGAAAAGTACCATCTATTTGTTGTATTTCATGGGCCTGATTCAAACACCAGTTTGAGAACAAGAATGATTGCCATGGATTTTAGAGGTCTTTTAGGTCAGATGACTGAGGCTAACTCTGTGTGTGCCTACTTCCTAGGCTAGGGGGAATTTCTCAGTTTCCATTATTATTACCTGAGTTCGCAAGAGGGTTGCTCAAAATGAGGTTGCACTGCAAAAACTGGAAGGGGACTTGGCATGGTAGAATTACATAAACAGCAAAGTGCAATTATAAACAGGCCTTGTTTAATATGAAAGAGCATCTAGTTCCAGGAAAAGCAAAGCTATCAGAAGTAGTTGTGTCAGAGCTGGAAAACACTTCACAAAGACAGCTTTCATTTCTATATGCTCTAAAGTATGCAGTAATCATGGTCTAATTACCTCACTGCAGCCAGAAAGCAATATGGGATATTGTGGGGGTGTGGGAAAGAGCATAATAATGCTACAATTAAGCTGTAATCTTTGGCATGGTCACTCAGCAGATAAAGCTTTTCTGCTGTCGCTTTTGAGACAGTCATTATTTGGCTGCTAAAGCCTGGGGAAAATATGTGGTGCTGTTCCTAGGAACTGTTGCACAGAGGCTTCATTATGGGTTTCTTCCTCAGCAGCTGGCCAAGCCCAGCCAGTGCTCTGCATTTGAGAGCTGTGGCCTCAGCACTCCCCTTCTCCCTTTTTGTGCTTGGGGACGTTTGTGCTGCTGGTAGTGGGATGGGGGAGCCCTATTAGCCACTGTGGAATGAATATGTGAGCTTTAAGTTACTGGTTAAAAACCTGTCTGCTCAGGGCCTGATTTATAATGGAAGCTGCCTTTGGCAGAGATTTGTGAGCGTATGATTTATACACAGAAAGACCTTGTGAATGTGGGAAATAAATGTGATGGCTCTGTGACAAGTTAGGTGCACAATTATGCATGTGTATTAAGCCCAGGATGCAGACTGTTTCACAGGGACATGACCACATTCACATGCAATTATGCTCACCTTCCTTTGAAAATCTAGTTTCACAGCCTGCTGGGAAACCTTGCTAGTGACATCTCTTATTTTCTGAAATTCTCCACCATTTTAAGAAAAGTATTCCACTGTCTTGAAGCAAGCTCTTGAATTCACACACTTAATTGTTCATAAAACTTTTCTGATTCTTTATACTTTCCCAAATTCCTTCCTTTCTCAGGAGAGGCTGCCTGCACTGCAGACTCGTGTGGACTTGCTAAAATTCTAGTAGGAATAGAAAGGAAAGAGTGGCAGGAGAAGTCAGGTCAACTTTGAATACATTAACCTTGAGGTGACGTGGTCTGACAAGGCATGAATGAGTTGCTTGGAGAATGAATGCAGATTGTGGCATAGATCAGCTTTTACTGCTGCAAGAAGCTTTTTAATTTTTCTGCAGTGCCACAGATAGATGGGTTCAGAGAGACTTGGTTTCCCTCTAGAAGATGTTAAGACTTAGAAGGGGTTAAAAGTGACCAGTGGTTTGAGACTGTTCAGTTTTGCATTATAGAGCACACACATCCTTTGATAAACCAGCCATGATTTCTGAAGAAGTAGGTACAGAGGGGAATTAGATCAGAACCTCATTATTCTGCTGCTTCGCAACGCAGAAACATGAACTATTTTGAAGGCTTATGGTGTGCACAGTCTCTGCAAGGCTCATCTGAAAGCCTGCAAGAGCAGTTCAGACCATGTCAGTAATTCCTTCCAGCATTAGGCTTTCAGGACCAGGCCTTAATTATGTGCACATCTGGTCTTCACTGTTTGGAGTAAGATGTGTCTGTCTTGGACTGTTCTCGTTCAATGGGTGCTGCCAAGCCAAGCAGCTCAAAACACAACTGCACCAAGAGCTTTAACCTGTTGTAGGAGAGGATTTGTCCTGATTTAGTGCATAGGAACCCCAAAAGCAAAATGCACTAGGTACTGTGTGAGAAAGGCAATCTTGGTCTTAAGGTTTGTGTAGTTGAGTACATTTAAACAGCTAGAGGCCAAAAGAAGGCATTGCAGATGCAGAAGCAGCAATTTGACCAATTACAAATACGTTTTACTACTTTTTTATAGTACATTTGAAGAAACTTCACAATCTTGGCTCCAGTGACAGTGTGGTGTTAGGAGAGGTTCTGCCAGGCAGCACTTCAGTCCCAACAGCAATCCTGTCGCCTACTGTCTCCAGAAGCATTTAATTGCTCTTATTCACTTAATACCATGTAGTGGTTTGGTCCAAAATACTCATTACTGTTTATCTGCTGTGAGATAAGAATTAGGAGAAATGCAAAACAGGCACCAAACTTGAAAGAATATAAAGAAGTTTATTAACAGACCTAAAAGAAGAAAAAAATTATACCACCTTCAGAACTCTCCTCCTCCCCCCACCTTCCTCCCTTCTCCCACTGACAATGTGAAAAGACAACCCTTAAGATGTTCAGTCTGTTTACCACTTCCATAATAACCTTGTTCAGTCCATTTAGAAAGAGAAGTCTCTTCTTGCTCATGCTATGAAAACATTATCACAACGAGACAGCCGCCCACTTCCAAATATTGTTCAGTCCATTTAGGAAGAGGAGTCTCTCTGCCTGCGTGTGAGTCCTTTCCCCCGACTTGCAGCTTTTCCCGCAACTGCTTTCGAGGGTCCACTCTTGAAGTTTTTTGGGGTATAATTTTAAGGTTGAGCCGTTCAGAAACAAAAACAGAGGCCCTTCTCCTTCCCTGGGAGCAAAGGGTCTTCCTCATCTTCATCGTTAGGACTATCTCTGGGAGCATCTCTAGGGACTGAGGTTTTCTCCTTTCCCATTTGGAGCAAAAGTCCTCATCTGGTTCATCTCTACGGACTGAGGTTTTCTCCTTTCCCGTTTGGAGCAAAAGTCCTCATCTGGTTCATCTCTCCCTGTCCAAACTTCTCATGAAATTACAGCTGCGTCAGCATCTGCCTATCTCAGCGCAGGTGCTTTTGCTCACGAGTTGAACACTCCACCCCCCATATCTTCATGAAATTACAACAGGATACTCTGATATATCATAGCTTCACAACAGAATTTCAGCTTTAAGCATCTCCTCTCTCTCTTCCCTCAGGTTTTCAGCTCTTCACAGCAGTAAAAGGGTTAATCTCACCTCGGCCTTGCAGCTTTGCAGCTGGAATGTTGAATTTTTCTTATCGCAGTGGAGAGGGGGGAGAGCCGAGCCGCTCCGGCTGCCCACGGCAAGGCAGTGGGGGGGGGGTTCCACGGCTGGAACAGGTCCATGGCTTCAGGATGGCCGTGGCCCGGCCCGGCCTGGCCCAAGCAGGGCCTGGCCGGGCCCACTGGGCCCTGCTCGGGCCCTGCAGCCACCTGTCCCAGCGCCGGAAACGAGAGAGAGCTTGGAGGGGGAGTTTGCCTATTCTTAAATGTGGATCACAGAGGTGATCACAACTTTAAGTGGCTAAGAGAATTGTCCATATTCAAACTGGCCAGCTGATAGGTTCTATCAGTTCCCAGAGGAAACTGTAAGCACCCCTTAGCAAGGACGTCCCTTCCGGGACTATGCTTGCTAACCTATGACATACCAATATAAAGCAAGGATTGTGTTTGTGTATTCAGGCTGTTCCATAGTATCATCTGTTTTAATGTGGCAATGCCTGAGAATTATCTGAAATGTGTCTTTTTGATGAAATTTTGACATCTTTGTATTTATTTTACTAGTTCTCATGCACACTTATTCCTATTTTGATATCTTAATGTAGTCTTTGTCACCTATAGCAGAGATGGTTGCCTCAGAGAGCAAAGAGAACTGGGAACTGAGAGAGAAAGAGGAGCTGGAGTGGCTAGAAAGTTGGATATGTCCTGTGGTGGAGAAGTACGGAGAGCAGGACCTGTAGCACAGGGGGATTAACGTCCAAAGGACCCACTGTTATCAGATGCCTACTCTGAAACACAAAAGATGGGGTTTTACCAAGTTAGAACAGCCTGAAGCATAATTTTGGTTGCAGTCAAAAGGCTCTTTCTCAAAACCAATCCCATGCACCACTCAGGAGTTAGCTCTGGTCAGGAACCACTCCTGGAAGATAATACAACCACCATTCTGTGGAGAATAAGAAAGTATAAGATTGTGGGCTTGGGCTGTACAAGACAATTATCTCCAGCATGTTTAACTTAATGCAGGGGGCCCAACATTAATGTTCAAAGCACAACTCCCACTGGTTTCTGCAGACAGGCTCCAAACCAGGACTTGCAGTAGGAGATACCTATGAAAAGTTTGACCCAAGTATTTTGCCCACACAAGAACAAATGCAGCCCTGTTGATGTCATAAAATGTGTGTGTAATGCCATATCAGGTTATGCTGTCAGGAATCCTCCAACTGGCAAGTTACAGAAAGGAGGCACTCAGGAGCTGCCTCCAGCTTCTCTGCTGTTAAAGCTCGGTTAGGCCACATAGCAGAAAAGGTCAGAAAACACATTCAGTTTAAAATCAATAGGTTTGAAGGAAGGTTGTTTGGGTGAAGGAAGGGTGCTTTATTTTCATCTTAACACAGTTTAGCATAGTGGTACACATAAGGTTGTATAGGAGCACAAATGGTGTTTTCCTGCCAGCGCCATGGTATTTACATACAGAGAACAGTTCTGACATGGAAATGGCTCTGGACTGAGCAAAGTGCATCTGCCATGTCCTCCCCCATCTCTAAATGAGGTGTGTAGTTCGGTGTGAGCTTTTGTGGGTGCAGGAGTGGTGGATTGCCTGCCTTCAGATGTTTTCTTTCTTTCCTTCTTGAGGGTGTCACATACCTCAGGTCTCCAGTGGGATGCTAACTTCATAGAGAAAGTGTGTTTTCAGGATTCGGAGGAACAGAAGAGGAAAGGTTCTTGCGAGGTGTTAGTCACGTGCAGGACAATTTCTGCTGTTGCCTGGTTGTTGTAGCCCAGGTTTCTGGTCTGGTTCTGTGGTTGAATAACAGCATTTGCAGCTGGACGTCGACAAGGGGACATTAGCTTCATACTTCTCAGCCCCTGTCTCAGTTTGTGGGTCCACATATCTTGTACTTCCCCATTTTCTGGTTTAATGCAGCTCTCCGGGGGCTTGCTACCAGAGTAATAAAAATATAATATAAAAATTCCAACCTTCTTTCCCACTCTCCTTGCCCTGTCTGTGCTGTGGAGTGGAGGGGATCTTCCAAATCATGTCATCTGCCTGATCTGTTTTGCAGTTTAGTAGTGGATAACTGAAAGCACTGTTAGCCAGAGGGGTGGCAAGGGGAAGAGAGCAGTAGGAGACTGAGCAGTTCACAAGGGAGCCCTGTAACAAAGCTCGGGGGTGAGTCCATGAAGCACCTGGGCAGTGCCCCTGTTAGCCGAACACAGCCTGACAGCCCGGGACAGGGAGCCGCAATCCCCGCAGCCTCCACGAGTCTCTCCTGTCCTGTCGCGTTTGGCTTCTCACATTCGAAGGCACTCAGTTGTCAGAACAATTTAGTCTCTTGCCTACGCTCCATCTATAATTCATTAAGAAACCCAAAGAGGTGAAGCTGTTGACATTTCCCACTCTTCTCCCTCTGGAAGGCGTGGGCTGAGCGTTGTTTGCAGCAGGACATGAATGAAACTGCTCTAAACCCAGAAGCCAAGGGGGGAACGTGGTGGGAGAGGGACACGCTGCCATCTCCTGCCAGGACACCGGAGGATGGCATCTGCCTCTCGCAAGCACACCCTGTACGTGCACCACCATAAACTCAGGCAGGACATTGCTCAGAAAATCCTGGCCAGATCGTGCTCCTGAAGTGCACTGGGTCTTTTGGATGCTAGTCTTCAAAGGTGTTCGGGTCTCACTCCAAACTTCTGCAGCAGCTTCCCCACCAGTTAAAATTTACACTTCATGTGCTCCCCAAATTTGCAGCCTGTGTATCTGCTTCACTACAGATCCAGGCTTTTTGGAACCAAAATTGCATTCTCCTCATCAAGTCAGGCTGAACTGCCTCAGCTCTGCTTTATCGCTGCAACAGCCACAAGCAAAAATAGCACATTATTCACCATAAAAGTGTGGGTTATGCAACAAAGTACCTGTAATTCTGAAACCACAAATATAATTGGGCATTTAAGTGCAATTTTGAGGAATGGCTACAGGCATCATTTATCATATGGGTTCCAATAATGGCAAATATTGATGTCTGAAAAGCAAGAAGTTCCCACAAGAAAAATAAATTGTATCAATATAGTGTAAAGATTAGTGTTCTGAACTGGTAGTGACTTTGAAATGGGAATGCAGACTATTGTTTAAATTTTGCCATTTAAATTTTGCCATAGATGAAATAACCGGGTTTCTTACCCAGGTGTTCCAGGCCTGTCCCTGTTACTCTCTTTTAAAGTTCAGTATCCCCAACAACTTCTGTGGAGGGTTCTGTGGAAAGGGTACAGTGAAAGAAATCTTCATCTTTAAAGGATTGTCACACAGGAAAATCATTTTAACAAGCCCAAACAGTTCAACTGACCATTATTCTGTCTCAGCAATGTCTCTCTGCAAGGTTGAACTACTGGAGTCTGACAGCCTTCCAAGGGTGGACTGTTTTGAGCCCGAGAGATGAAGAGCCCCATGTGAACTCCATCTGTAGCAGCAGAGTTTGTACCGAGCTCTGAAGCACCTTCGTAAGAGCCATAACTCCCAGTCCCCGAACGGAGAGCTTCACCAGAGGGCAGCACAATATAATTTTCTATTGTAAAAGCAGGAGTTAAACATTTCAGCCGTCAGAGAGCTCTTAGAAATTAGCTGCTTGTTGTTCCATCATTATGATTTCAAAAAAATTTCTCTTTAAAGCTAGCCTCTGGAGCAGCTCCTAAATTCAAGGTATTAGGCATTGATGTTTTAGTGTCCAGGCATTCACCTAGTGGAAGCAGAGGGAGTTCAGGCAGTTGTGTTTTCAATGTATGTCTTTGCCAAGTTTCTGTCCAGGGCTGGTTGGGGCAGTTGATGGGGGCTGGTCCAGCCTCACGCATTTCAGAAACTCTCCTGTGTTAAAAGCACCAGCCTGGGTGAATATTATTTCAGCCTCATCTTTTGGGAGGCATTAAACAGAAGGAGCAAGCCCTCTGATGTCACTATATGATAAGGGTTCACAGAGGGTGAATCTAGAACCATAGAATCATATAATGGCCTGGGTTGGAAGGGACATTAAAGATCATCCAGTTCCAACCCACCTGCCAGGGCAGGGACACTTTTCACTACATGAGGTTGCTCAAAGTCCCATCCACCTGAACTGGAGCACTTCCAGGGATGGGGCATCCACAGCTTCTCTGGGCAACCTGTTCCAGTGCCTCACTACCCTCACTGTAAAAAATTTCTTTCTAATAGCTAATCTAAACCTACTCTCAGTTTAAAGCCACTCCCCCTTGTTCTATCACTACATGCCCTTTTAAAAAGTCCCTCACAAGTTTTCTTGTAGGTCCCCTTTAGGTACTGGAAGGCTGGGATGTTTTTGTGTTACAATTGTATTTACTTTTGATTGTTCTGTGTGCTGAGCAGCTTCTAGGTCCTTTAGCACTTTTGTCAAACTCTTGCCATTCAAGGAGCTACTGGTCACATGTTGCCTGCTCAGCTTCCTTCATTCAGGGCATCACCTGTCATCAGTCTGTTCCTAGTTATTACTCTGTTCTGCTTGCACAGGTGTCTCCAGCAGTCACTTCCCCTGGTTCAAGTGCCACTGTGTTTTTCTGTCCGTTCTGACCTCTTTCTCTCAACATACAGTCAAAGCATTTCATGCTTTTTTCTTGTAAATTAACTACATCTTCTGCCCTTGGTCATTCCCTTTGCTATTTCAACTTCTGCCTGGTGGGATGCCTCGTGTGTAGCATCAGTCTTGTGCTTCACTCCTGACATCACACGTAGGTCTTCCTTGACTGACTGTTTCTGATCTCACTGCTTTTGAAGTTCAGTCTGAACTCCATCTGCTCCAGCTCATCCCAACACTTCCTAACTCTGTACTAAAGCCTTCAAAGACGCAGCTTTTCCATGGGGCTGCTCCCCATGTGTCCTTAGCTTTCCTTAGCTCAAATATTATCTTTAAATAAAGTCCTGGAGCCTTAAGAATATATCTTTAGAAAAAAAAAAAAAGGCTTTTTTTACAGTATTAGCTTAAGTTACGTTACTTAGTCTTCTGAGAAGAGTATAGTACCATTCTTCAGAGTAGGTACAAAATTATGAACTTCGTAGTAGAAATAATTTACATATCTTTCAAGACAGCTCTGTGTCTGCTCTAAAAGAGAATAAAAATGTGTTTCTGTTTTAAGAAAAAGATTTTTAAATCCCCGTTCTTTTTCTTAAATTTTTCTTTGACCAATATTTGGGGGGAAAAAAAAAAGAGTTTCTTTTTTTCATTTGCTTTCTTTTTATTTCTTGGGAAAACCAAGGAAGAAAAGACAACAAAAATGCTGAAAAGATATTTGGTTCAATTTCCTTTGTTTTTACATTCCATTTTCATTTCATCATTTTTTTCCAAGAAAAAAAAAAGAAAATTAGGGGGTTTTGAAGGCAAAAGTAGTGGACAAAAGAAATGAAAAGATTTTTTTAAGAATTTTTTTTGAGTTTTAGCGGGCAGGAAGTGTCTTTGAAAATTCACCAAAAAAAAAAAAGTTTAAAAGGGAAGGACTTTCTATTCAACCCTCTTAACAATGGTTTGGAGCTAGTTAAGGCAGCCAGCGCAGTGTGCCTTGTAATGTTTTCTAAATGAGGACAGTCCACCACCTTTACAGGAATCCATATCAATGCACAGTGCCCTTGCATGTCATCACAGAGGTCTTTGCGGGCATTACACCAAGTTTTCTTCTGACTAAATCTGATTCAGCTTCCCTTAAGGTCTCTCCATTTCACAGTCAGTGAAATGACTATGACTCAGCATAGAAATAACCCAACTTTGCTTTAAAATAAGGATGAGGCAGGGCTGTATCATCTGCCATATATATAATTTTAGAGTGATCTGCCACTGCTTTTAAATGTTTAATTTCACAGGCTCTGCCAAGATAACCAGAGAGGCACATTGTTTGGCAGTGGTCATCCCTGAAGAGCAGTGGCTCTTGGGTGTCAGGGGACAAGACTAACAGTAAGATGTATGTGCTCTGCCAAGGTGTGTGGCACCTATTCTCCCTTTGTATTTAGGGGTTTGGAGAAGTTACAGATTGTCTGCCTTTCTTGTTACTTGTCCAAACTAAAAATATTTAACTACACCTTGAAGTTTGTCTTTTCAGGATAAGCAACTTTTTCCATCTTGGGTTTGTTTCTTCCCATTTCAATTTCAATGCCATTATGATCTAAAAGAATTTTTTTTTCAACCAAAAAAAAAAAAAAAAGAAGCTTTTATCCACTGTAGATAGCGTAGTAAGGTTCTTCTTGGAAGGCGTTCAGAAGTCTGATCCTGCATGGTTGAAATCAATGAGCCCATTTTATACAGGGACAGAAATGTTACTTGTAAGAGCTACCCAGTCACATAACTTAGTTGTTAAGTATCTTCTCTGATTCACCAGATTTTCTTTGATCTCAAGGCCTTTTTCTGAAAATAAATCTTTTTTTCTCATGAGATTTTAATAACAGGATGGTGATATGTTTTTATATACAAGTACAATATTAGTACCTAATTGAATTTGTTTTTACAAAGAATGCTTCTGCTGCAAAGAAATAAATGTATGTACATACATATTTCCTACACAAAACATATATCTATGAAAATATATGCATTAAAGTAAGTCATTAGCGGCTTTAGACATTTTTCAATCTTATATTTGTGCTACTTTTTCATTCCCAAAATATATCTGCTCATTTCTTAGCCATCGTATTCTATTTCAGTTTTTATCAATCTTGAAGTCAGGCTGAAAACCTGTAAGTAGGCTTTGCATAACCTGTTCTCAAATTATGGAGAAATTGATACCTTCATCAGTGAAGAATTAATAACTTCTTTTTAATTTTGTCACATCAACAATGTATTGCATTAAAAATATGTACAGAATTTTAGAATATATTGTATACCAAAACTTATATGTCATAAATAGGGTTTACCCAGGATGTGTCCCCATGGGCTGCTGTGCTGTAGCGAAAGTTGTGTGTACTCAAGTTCTCAAAAAACACCCTGTTTACTTTGCTCTGTTGTTTTCTTAGACTCAGGTGGGGAGAAGCTAAAAAAGGAAGTTCAATATTGTTACTGTCCAGACATACTATTAAGAAAATAAGCATATCACACAGAAATAAGACTAGATCTTACCTGCTGTGAGAAAGGTTTTTGGGGTATTCCTTTCAGACACTTAGCTAGCTTATTTGTCACTGCACTTCAAGCCTTGAATCATGTGCAAGCAGGATAGACTGAGAGAGAATGAGGTGAACACCTGCTGCTGCTCTCTTTTTGGCTTGTTAACTTGGCAGAAGTTGTAGATGGTTTCGAAAGTTCACTTTTCAATGAAATTTACAAATATAACCACAAAATAGATTACTCTGTCCCTCAAAGTGGATTTATAAATCTTTTCCTGAAAATACAAGTACAGAGATGCTGCACTACCTTTTATTCACATTGAGATTGTAGATAGGTAACAGTTTCCGTTAATATTTGACAAATCTGTTCTATGTTGCTGTCAGAAATGTAACTGCAAATCTCTTTGGCTGGCTGGCTGGCTTGTACTTGAAACTGGTTTTCGTAAGATCTGGATTTGAAAATCTCTCCTGCCAGACTTGTAGCTGTCAGATTCATTATCTTCAAAATTTCTCTTAACCTCTGATGGTGTTTTTCTTTCTGCAGAAACAGAAGGTGCATGCAGCACAGATGTCAGTCTTCTTCAAGGAGTAACCTCTTCAACCCCAAGTGATACCAGCTCCTGCTAGTACCATGGGGCCAGAGGGTGGTTTCTTAGGCAGTGGACAGATGCACATGATCCTGTGGGGAAGTTTGGCAGCCATGACAACACTCTTGTTCCTCACCTTCCTCATCTTCCTTTGCTCCAGCTGCAATGGGTAAGGCTCCAGGGCTTAATGGTTCTTGATTTACTTTGTACATAGCTTCATGTATAAATAGTTAGCAGGAAATACTGAGGACTTAGGTACAGAAATAAAAAAAAAGGTACAGTTTTCAGAGCAAACCTGAGTTTGAACAGTTCCATTAATTCTAAAGTTGATTTTTTTTTTTCTTTTGCTGTGAAGGAAATAAACCATTGTGCTTGTTCAGTGGTTTCCCCTAAACAAAAGCCTGGAGCACAGGTGGACACTGAGGGTTAGCAGATCACACCCCTAAGCTGAAACTGAGAACATTAGGTGGGCTGAGCAGGACAAAGAAAAGTGTAGGTAAAAAGGAAAGGGAAGTGATTATATACTTCAGCTTTGCTTTGGCCATTCCTGAAGTATAGAGAATTGATCCTGCCTTTCCAACAAAAATGAGTAAGGATCAAATAGTGATACTAATTAATGTCTTACACCTTATCCTTATTTTCCTCTCCATGAGAGGATTCAATTTCACCAATACAGGCACTTCTACTGACTTTGTATATGCATGTTTCATGCTCCTTCATGACATGTAAGCTGAGCCCTGCTGACTGCACAGGGAAGGTGTCCATGGTGCCCTTCCACTGGCCAGACCAGTCAGACCCTTCACTGTGAGGAGTGGGACTGCTGTGGTCCATATTGCCATGTTTTGATAGCATAGCTGAATCAGCCAAGTATATGGGGGGAAAAAATATCCAGTACAGCAGCAAAATCTTCAGTTTGGATGCATATGCCTATAAGGAGCATGTGCTTTCACCCCTTCAGCTTTGAGAGCACTGAGGAAACTGTGCAGCCATAAAATGCACTGTATTGGAACAAGATATGTCTACAGTAGAAGGCCCTGGTTTGCAGCAGGATTTATCTAATGCCCACCATGCAAAAAGCAGTTGTGGGCAAAAACAGGCCCCAGAAGTTGGTTGAAACCCTAAAAAGCCTAAGTTGGACCTTGTCATTTCATGTGATTCAGCAGAAACACTTTCATAAACTGTAAGTTGACACTTCAGTATCTTCTTATTGTCACAGTTTCCTGTGATATCTGTATAAAAAATAGTAGAAATAGTTACATTTTAAATTGATTTAAAAATAGAAAGACTATTTTAAATATTCATTGGCCCACAAATACTGCATTTAGGTACTGTGTATCGTCTTTAAGGCCTTTTCCAACCCAAATGATTCTATAATTCTGTGTGGTTTTTTGTAACATACCACTCCTTGAAACATCTCTAGAAAGGTGAGTCAAACCACTGAGTAGTCTTTGCAGTTACAGAGATACATTGCCTGAAACATTGGTGATGCTTTTTAATAAATTCATGTGTTGCTAGTTTGGATATAGTATCTTTTGTTTCAGGTCATTCTGTAGGGCAGGTTGTTCATGCATAAATGCAATTATGCAGAATTTCTTCCTGGCTTACTTTTCAAAAATGGATAAGGACATAGAAAACTGAATAATAATTGCTCTTTATAAAATACCAGAATCGGAAAAACTTCCAGAGAGAAAATTCAGCTTTTAACTTTCTCTGCTCTGCATTGGTGCAGGCTCACTTGCTGTTTTGTTATTTCCCAATTAGGTAGAAGTTTAAGTGTGCTAATGTCTACAGTTCCCTGCAGACTTTACAAGACGTAAAAAATTCATATTGTCAATATTTTCTCACCTATTAACTTGACTTTTCATCTAGGGAAAGGACTAACATTATTTTAAGCTCATACTTTATTGCAGTATTCTGAGTAAGAGCTGTATTTCCCAGATGGTAAAAACTGGAAACGTGATCCATACTTAGACTCCTGTGAAGGACCCAGGGAAGCAGGATTCCTTTAAAAATGTAGGCCTCTGCTGCTATCACATTTGTAGGCCTTTTTGAACTGCTCATGCTTATTATCAATTTGACTAGCATTTTTAGTGGAAGTTGGCCTGGATTTTGTTGGCCTTTTCTAATTCCTCATGACACAGTTTAAGGGACTTCCCAAGTGGTCTGTCACCAGAATGTGTATCTGAGAATTTCAGATATGATTAAATTGAAGATAATAATATTTTTATCATCACAGAATGGCCTGGGTTGGCAGGGACTTTAAAGATCATCTAGTTCCCCGTCATGGGCAGGGACACCTTTCACTAGACCAAGTTGCTCAGAGCCCCATCCAGCCTGTCCTTGAACACTTCCAGGGATGGGGCAGCCACAAGTAGTCGCTTCTCTGAGCAACTTGTTCCAGTGTCTCACCACCCTTACAGTAAAGAATTTTTTCCTAATACTTAATCTAAACCTACTCCCTTTCAGTTTGAAGCCATTCCCCCTTGTCCTATCTCTACATAATTATTTACATTATATTGTAATTATCATCAGTCAGTCCTCACTGTGATCTTACACTGAGTGAGAAGAAGGGTTGTGTGTGTTTGTTGTACCTCTTCAGTTATGTTTATCTCCATTCTGCCTCAATGGCGTCCTTACACAGAGGTCATACCAGTTCCTGTAATAAGTTTCAGTTATTCCATTTTCAATATTATTGTGAAACATAGTTCTGTTCCCTGCAGGAGTGTAAAGTCTGTTAATGATTGGCATTTGTATATTAGCATAATTTGTAGTAAAAATTCATGTGCCTTTTTCATTAAGGGAAAAGAAGGCCAAAAATCAGAATGGAGATCATGAAAATCTGATGAATGTGGTAAGTATTTATTTCTGGCAGCTTGTGTCTGTCTTGTGGTTGGTTTGTACCAAGCTCCTTGCAAAATACCACAAACTAGAAAACAGCTCAGGAATTTCGAGGTGGTTGAGCATGGGAAACTTTAAAAGTTGCAGAACAGGAAGAGGAGGAAAACTTGTGTAGATCCTGATAATCTGCACTTTCTCAGTGCCCTTTCTGACACCACTGTTCTCCAGCTCTCCTGCCTGTCCTTCGCTCCGTTTGCAGCCCAAGGGCAGCGTACCCTTTGTCAGCTGCTGTCTTCTCACGGGTTAAAGCCATAGTAATGTCTGCTAGCATAAAGCTTGGAAAGGACATCACTCTGGACATCTTTGCATTCATCTTTTTTAACATCTGTAAACACAGGCACTTAAATCTTTGAATCTAGTTGGCATGGTTTGGCTCTCCTGCCAATAATACCTGCTAGTCAGAGCTCTGGAGATGAGAATGAAATTCCTTGCATGTTTATTCATTATTCTGATCCAGTGGTCACTGATTTGTGTTGCAGCCTTCCGACAAGGAGGTTTTCAGCCATTCCATCACAAGTTCGGCTACGGAGCCTCCCCCAAACAGCGAACAGAACGGAGCACTCAGCAATGGGGAGGGTGAGTAGTGGCAGCCCCTGCGGGTGGGATGAGCCAGCGGCACCGCCCCAGTGCTCACAGCTCCCACCTTAGCTGCACCTGGTGATCCCTCAGGTTTCAGGTTTCTAGCCATCAGCTTTCCCAGCACACAGGCAAGCCATTTGTCTGAATACTCTGCGTACCTCTGCAGGTCTGACACCAGATCACACAGAACGTACAACCAAGTTAAAAAATGCCATGAAGTCATTTGCCTTGCTGGAAAGTCAATGAAGGTGATCACCTCATGGACATTCTGGTGGTTTAGGCTGCATCTCCACTTCCCTACTGGGCATGCTCTGGCACAGCCCTACTCCCCTGCTCCCAGTCCTCCGTGCCAGCCAATACTAGGAGGTGCTGAGCTCTTCTCCTGGGCCACCAGGTCTGGGCCACCAAGCCATACCTGCAGATCGACAAGGCCATCAGGCAGAGAATGGGACATTCCCTAATCTTGGTAACCTATGGAACAGGGATAAAGCCAGAAGATGAAGTTGCACCTCAGAGCTTCAGAAGTGCTCCAGGAGGCTGTGGAAATATTTCAGGTCCTCCTTCAGGGATTGCAGCTTTGGATCACAGTCCTGTAGTGTGCTGTCACTTATATTTTTATATTTTAGAAAACAGGCAACATAAATAGGCTTCCTTTTTTTTCCTTAGTCTTTGCTTTGCTGAACACTCAAAATGATTCACCCTGGAGTATCCCTGGAAAATATTTTACTCAGCTGAACCTAAAAATAAACTCACCCTCAGCTCAGAGCCACTGGGAGCCAACTGTTGTCTTCACACTAACACCAACACCAGGGGCTGCACTCCAACTTTCAGCTCTCTCCTTGTCTCCTGCACACAGAGGCTAAGCTATTCAGACTTCACTCCTTAGAGACAAGTATCCAAAGTAATTTTTAAACTTTGTTTTTGCAGCTAATTGCTGCTGCCATCCGTTGGCTTGCTGTGTATGTAGGTGTGTGGTTCCCTGAGGGACTTGATGTGCAGAGCAAAGCCCTGCAGAATGGAAGTATTTCTCTCTGCCATGAGTCACCACATGTGCAGCTGTCAGAGCTGCTGCTAAAACGTGTGCTGTCAACCAGCAGACAGTTTTCAGACTGTCTGATATTATACTCAGCTGACACTGTGCATAACAGCCCTTCTGAATAACAGAAACCCCTGTGCTTTGATTTCTTACTTATACTTTATGCACTTTTTTGTTAATAGTTCTTTTTATTACTGTTTCTGCTAGCTTTTTGAGCAGGGGCAAGGCTATGGAAGCAGAACCATCAAATGCTGTGGTTTTTTCCCTTACCCAACCTGCCAGCATTGTCAACCTATGCCAGCCCTTCAGCTACACAAACCCCTTCTGTGTTGCTACCCATAACCACAGAAGCACAGAAACTTGAGCTCTCATTGCTTTTGATTATCCCTTGCAGGCTGAATGGGGTGTGTGCTCTCTGGGTTCTGTAAAGGTGCTCAGCACAGCACAGAAATCCCTAGAATGAAGGACCAGAAAGGGAAAACTCCCATCTCCCATTCAGACAGTGATTACCATCTTACACCTCCAGTTCTGGCCTGAATTATGCAGTCGGGGTATGGCTCCCTGCAGGTGCTGACTGCATCTGCATGCCCTGAACACAAGAGAAAGTAATGTCCATGGCAACCACCAAATCAAGGGCACTGATTGCTTTGGCAACACTTTTGTCACCATGTCAAACACACTGAAGGACACAGAAGAATGGGTTGTTTTTGTTGAGATAGTGCCATAGGAACTGTACTAAGAATAGTAAAGCTGTTCAGAAGTGATTTTTTTAAGAAATAGTGTGAGGTAAAGTTATGTACCATGCACTACATGAAACGTGCTTGTATATCCCCATGAATGCATGCAAATATCACACGTGTGGTGTAAGATGAGAAGCCCCATAGATTCAGTCCCTAATACTCTCTAGTGACAGTGACATGTGGCCTGCTTCTGGGACCTAAAACAACATGTTCTGCCTAACACTACCTTCTGAAGTCTAGTCTTCTCTCTTGTGCATATGGCCAGCTTGTTAGTAGGTTGTCAACCTACATTATGTGCTGTGAGACTAAGAGAAGTATGGCACAGCCTTTGGTGGGGAGCTTCTGGTGTAGCATGCAGGGAGGGCTGAGCAAAGTGCAGTTCCAACGAGAATTTGGCCAGCATGTTAAACAAGCTGAGGGATGGTAGGGAGGAAGTAGGAATGCTTTCCTTTGGATTCCAAAGAATGGGGAAATGCAAAGAGGAAAATATAACAAGGATTTTTTCATCTTGGTTTGAGGCCTCACACCTTTTTCCCATCTGAGACTACTGAGCACTCTGTAATCATTCAGTGAAACTGAGTACAAGGCAGCTGAATATCCATGCACAGTGAATGCTGTTGCCATATAATGTGATTTGGGGGTGTACAGATTATTTTAGATGTTGCAAGAAAGATATTTTAACAGTAGAGTGCAGAACTGTCTGTAACTGAAACCTTTTGATAAGCAAAAAGCATGCTGATCACTAAGCATTTCTAGGCATTAGTATCACTTATCCTTTCCAGCATGTCACAAAAACAAGGTGATGTAGAGAGTACCAAATCACACCTTTCAGTTATGCATTTGTTTGTAATACTTCTCTGTAATTTTCTTTAGTTCTTTCTGAGGACAGTACAGCCGCCTGTATTCAGCCTTATGAAGAAGTACAGACATCTGACCTACTAGATCAACAAGATAGTCTTGGAAAGTCTATAAAATGTCACCAGAGCCGGGAACTACCCAGTATTCCTCCTAACAACCCCATGGAACCTATCATCTCATCTAGAAATGCAGAAAATGATCAAGGTCTTGGAATGGAAGGGCCTTATGAAGTCTTGAAAGACAGCTCCTCTCAGGAGAACATAGTTGAAGACTGCTTGTATGAAACTGTGAAGGAAATTAAAGATGTTGGAGCAGTAGTCAGCATGGAAGGGAACTCTAAAAGCAAATCAAAGGCTTCATTGACAGTTTCTGAAGGTCAGAATCAGATTCCTGAGTGCAGAATTGAGTCAGCGGAATATGCATCTGTTGACCGAAATAAGAAGAGTCGCCAAAGTGCAAATTCAGACAGTCCTCTCGACAATATACCAGATGTAGAGGATGAGCTTCCCCCTCCAGTACCCATGAAACTTCTTGATGAAAATGAGAATGTGCAAGAAAAAGAAGTGGAAGAAGAAGTGACAGAAGGAGCAAGTAAACCAGAAAAGGTAAATACTGCAAATACTTGTCCTCATCAAACAGCCAAATAATGATAGTGAACATATGGGTGGGAGAGGATTTTATTTTTCAGTAACAAAAAATAATAAGAAAAGAACCCCGCTCAAGATGAAGCAAGACTGTAAATGGAAATATGATATTGTACAGTGTAGTCTTTGTATTAGGGGCATATGCTCATTCTGTTGCAGCCCATATTTTTAATTGTTGCAGTTATGCTCTACCTAAGGCTTTTCCCAAATATTATCCAGGAATTGCATAGGAGGCCTCTGCTTCTTTGTTTGATGGTATTATACTTGTGGAAGCTACAAGGGGTGTCCAGTATCTCTGTCAGCATCTATTATTTCCTTCAGAAGCCCTCTCTTCTTTTTTTTCTAATGAAACTAACAAAAAGGACAGGGGGGCAGCCTTGGTGGATATCCTAACTTTAGATGTGCCTCCTTCATTGGGACACCTTGACTTAGCCGTGCAAGTGTTAGGCACCTGCTCGAAGTGACTCACCTTGTCTTTTGCTGTAGGAGAGAGGGATAGAGAGAGAGAGAGATCACAGCTGTACGCTTTTATATTTGTCAAATTCTGTGTGTCACATACAGACAGAGTAGGGAATTTCTAAGTGCTGGAATCAGAGCCAAAAGTTAAGTTTTCTCAGCAGCTTATGCTTCCTCCCTAGGAACGAGTTGTGGTGAATTCCTTGAAAAATAGAATTACGACATTTTCAACAGTTTGTTTTCCCATTTGTCTTTTTTATTGGAAGTCATTTTAAGGATCCTTTAAGATCATAGCAGAGACTTTTCATAAACTGTTGAGTTTGCATTTTCCAGAATGTTTACATATCTTTTTATTAATTGTGAGTCAAAGAACTGTAGGTTTAGCAGATTTTTGGTGTCTGAGTCATCAAATAATATTAGGTAGGTATTGATGAAAATTTAAAAAAAATTCTCAAGATGCAATGTGACTTGTTAATGTAAACATATACCTGAAAAATCACTGCAGAGCTGAGGTATTGTTACTTGGTTTTGGTTGTTCTCTTATTTGAAGAATTTCAGTAATCCAGGAAGAAGGCAGAAGAATCTCCTGTTAAATAAATAACTAACCATGTAACTTGTAAAGCACAGTAGAGTCCAAATGAATAAAATGAAGACCACTCATAATATAAAAATTGTTTAGCTGGACTCTTCAGTGCACATTTTTACAAATAATGAGCTTGTTAAGTAAAAAATTAGGATGTGATTGTCAACAATAATCCAGCAACACTCCCTCCTCCCACATTCAGGCCATAAGTAATTTCTAGTTAAACTTTTAGATAAACAGCTTTGCATAACAGTGACATTTTTCCTACCAGGTGTGAAAAGCCTTGCAGACAGTAATTGTATTTCCCAGGCACCGATACAAAGGAAAAGCCTTTGCTGCTCTGTAGCTCCCCAGCACACCATGTATGCAGTGTCAGTAACTGCAAGGAGTGGGAATTGATTAAAATGGTTCAGGTTTTGAAGGATTAATCAGGAGATGACACATGCAGTCCCCTAAGTGCCAGAAAAAAGGTGTTTGTCTAATTAAAATTTATTCAGAGCTGAAGCCACCCCGAGTTAAATCTTCGGCAGCATCAGATCATTCCCGTGCTCGCTGACGGGTATATGCATTATGCATCAAGGCGTGCGCCTGTCCTGTCCTTGAGAGCTACAGCTGCAGCAGAGTTGGAGATGGTAATTGATGGAATATATAAATGTCATTATTGTTGGCATTGTGTAGGGAGGTGGTTGTGGGATTGTTTTTCTGTTGTGATGATGATAATTTTTCCCTTTATTTTGCTGCCTGAAGCAATGCAGAGCAATGCCTGGCTTTTTTAATGTGGCAACCAAAACCAAGATGTTTATGGAAATGTATGTTTATATTGATAACTCTTTTAGTTAGACCCCATAGGTGTTTCTGGTTTTGCTTCCTCTCCTGTGAGTCTACTTAGCTGCTTTGTTTAGCATGACATCTGTATCCCAAACTCTTCAACCTTCTGCCCTGACCCTGATGAAGACAGAGGTTGTGCAAGTCTCCCTCACTACAATGAGGGTACAAAGGAGGGACAGGCAGGGAGGCCACCTGTGTAACCAAGGCTTGTACCTGCCAACTGAAAGAATAGACTGTGTCTAAGCTGTTTCAATCTCACCATCTAAAAGAGTGCACCCAGTTCCTGAAGCACAAAAATCTGGGAGAGAACTAGGTGGACCAAGCCAGAGACCATTCCCATATATAACAGCATGAAAAGGACAAAGCATCCTTTTAAGAGCAATAAATGGATGAAAATTTACATAAACTGGTTATTGGCTGTGACCCAGCCAAATCCTTTGGAAGGACTTGGTGAAGAAAGACACCTTTAATAGCATGAGGCCTCTTACAGGCCTCTATCCCCTGCAAAAATTTGAGCATAGTTCTTCTAATAATATTGGAAAAGCAGAATAGATTTTCTTTAGTTCCTTCTTTTATTTAAAAAGGAAGCATGGATCTCCTTTTTCACCCAGGTCTTTCCAGAGTGAACACTGGTAGAAATGCTCTCTGTGTGTCCATCTGACTGCTGCCATCTGATTTCAGCCTTGCACAGCCTGAGGATAGGCAAAGCATCTCTTACAAATGCACCAGAGGAGAATGTTCTTCTTGTTCTGGTGCCCAAGTCAGGAGCAGCAGCTGAGCCAAAGAGCAAAAAATCAAGTGCTGTCGAGGAATGAAAGGAAAGTGGAAGGCAAATAAGGACACAGGTTGTTTGTGTTGCTGCTGTTGAGATTTCAGCATAGTTTATAATGTTGCTAGGTACAAAATGTTTCAGAGCAAGTGGGATTTTTTTAAGTTTCCGATATAACAATATCTTCCAAAACTGATGTGTCACAAGCTTCACATTTAGAAGAAAGAATGCTATATCCAGGGGAACAGCACAGGATGCAAACACTGTCGGGTATTTATCATACTTGAGTGGGAAACTGTAGAAGGGGTCCTGACACATGATGCTTGTAGACACACTCAATAACAGAAAAATCGCTGAAGAATTTTATGAGTACATGCTTGTCTTAATGTGTGAGGATGAAATTAGTAGCTTATTCCTCAGCACAAAAAATAATGCTGCAGATAGGAAAGACTAAAGTAAGTTGCTGTAGTGAAGCAGATCTAATACAAGGCCAAAATATATTTGAACTTTTCCTTGTTCTTTTTCTTTTTTTTAAGAGTAAACAAACCACAGGTTAAAGAGCACTGTTCTCCAGTCAGAAAGAAGCAAGGGAGTTAGTCTGTGTGAGCGAAGCTCTTCGGGAGCAGCAGGCAGAACTTCAGTGTGCTGTGGGCCAGGGTCTGTCAGAAGTGGCCAGGAACCTGAGGTTTGGTATTTACCAGAAGTAAAAACAACAAGAAAATGGAAGGAGGAAAGAATCTATCATAATGAGCCTTTGTCAAAAAAAAAAAAACAACCAAACAGAAAACAAGTTCTGTGTGCCTGGAAGTGGTATTTTATTGACTGTGCTAAAAATAGGTCTAGTCTTTCCATGTTGGTTTGTACTGGAGGTGGTATGAAGTATTTTAGTTGGAGAAGTTGTGTGAAAGTCCAAAATACGGCCTTTTACAGTGCTGGAAGGCTCCCTCTGAATCACTGTGGAGCAGGAGTCCAGGAAAGCCTTCTTGCCCCAGAGAGGAGGCATCCCATGGCTGCTGTGTAGCTGCAGGGTCTTTCTTGTTGTAAAGGTCTGAAGGCATTTTTCATAAGAGCAAAATGCTTTCCCCCTGATGTTTCATGACCTGTTTTACACAGAACACTTTAGGTGCTTGAAATTAGACTTGATACCAAACCAAGCCCTCCATCCTTCAGTGTCTCTGCTGCATGACCTGGCTCCAGCTCAGGGTGGGCTACAGCAGGTCTGAGTGGTTGTGAGGCCAGGCTTCTGAGCACCTCTGCACAGGGGCTGCATTCCAGGGGTAGGGAGGACACAGAGCTCCTGGGCAGCACTTCCAGGGTCTACAGAATGAAGGATAATAATCATCAGGAAGGTGTCAGCTGAGTGTTGTTCGTCATCTAAAAGTATATCTGAAAATCCTGTGAAAGGGCAACTGGTGTATCCCAACAGCTGAGTTCTAATTGTTCAGAAGCCTCTGCAGACGCTTCGTAAGAAGTGTAAAGGCATGGATACACTGGTGCAGAGTTTGTTTTAACCATTATATTATTTTTACCCTTTCCAGGTCAGAACAAGAGCAGATACATTAAAAAGCTTTACTAACCTCAGGGCTGTTATCTCCAGAAAAGTACTCTGAATAGTGGGGATATTAGCTATGTATAATGGAACTTGAGAGCAAATGACCATAAAATACAATGTATTGATTGTAGTCGGAGGGTTTTGTTACAGATTTCACACTGTTGATGGGTAATGAGCCTTTTCTTTCTTTCTTTTTCCTTCTTTACAGAGGCTTAGTTCAGTGTCTTATAAGTCTCGAGAGGAAGATCCATCTCTTACAGAAGATGAGGTAGGTTTCTTGCATGAAATTCAGTAACTAACTAGAGACCAGTTTTTAGGCAGAAATTAGTATCAGGTCTGCATGATTAAGCAGAATCTAATAAAGGTGAAACTTGTGTGAAGGGAAAATGAAAGCCCAAGATTCTCTGCACAGAGTTTCTATTGCCATATTCCTAAAATCAGAAGTACTCTAACATATGGCTGTATCAGGCCCATAGGTTAAAAATGGTGTCAGAAAATAATAGGAGGCCACTAGGAGGCCACAATTAGTTGATTGTTAGGGTAATTTCTTGATTTGGATGACAGGATCTTCGCAAGAAGAATAACCAGTCGCCTTTTGAAACATATGCTCCACCGTCCCCATGCAAAGTGTTTAGGGCTCTGGGAAGTAAACTGAAGCACAGTAAAAGCACTGGAATATAAACTGTTCTTTAAAATGTCTGTTGGTCAGATAAATGGAGGAGAGTTAAACAAAGAGAAAAGATAAACATAAATAAGGCTGTTTGTGATCATCTCCAGTACACCCATGCCATTTATAAATATGTTCTCTGGACCAAAAAGTAAACACAAACTTGGCAATGAGCTAAGTGAGCTAATGCCTTCTGCTGGGAGAAGCATTCCCAGACATTAATGAATAAACTGATCTTGAACTGGGTTAATGTAATCTAATACTGAGAAGAGTTGAAGTATAGATGAGCAGAAAAGCCATTTTTTGTTTCGTCAGCTGAAATCAGTAAAAAGTAAGAAGTATTGCCATTTCCAAGTTGATGTCCCTCTAAAACGAACAAATAAACAAAAACCAACCAGCCCCAAAAACCCCAACCCAAACAAAAAACAAACAAAAAAAACCCAAAAACCAACCAGCCAAATCCCCCCCAACACACACACACACAAAAAATAAATCCCATAATTATCAGAAGTGTTCTGGTTAATCTGCATCAGTCTGCGTTGCCCAATGGTAATGGCCATTTTCATGCCAATCCACTCTTTCAGTTGGATTGATACAAACCCAGAGTGGCCTTGCATGCTTGGGAAAGACTTTAAATGTAAGAGAAGAGCTATGTTTCATTGTGATGTTGAGTACCAGAGAAGCAGTGCAGGAAATTTCAGCCATCTGTCCTGTACAAGGGCTAGTATCCATTTGGCCTGGAGAGGGAATCAAGACTGATAACTGTGCTTGGCACCAGCCCAGGTAAGCCCTGAGCAGAAGGACACGTGTGGATGTGGGCTTCTCCTCACCTTTTCATGAAGGGCCACTTTCATGCACTTGTTGAAGTGTATCACCTCACCAGAGGGGATTTTCAGAGTTAGGAATGAAATGCTGGCTCCCTTTCTGGTGTTTACAGCTGAGAGGTTTCAGTCTCCAGGCTAAAGTTCAGATACTCAGTGCCTGAGAAGCAGCTCTTCTTGCCAACAGAGAAGACCTTGCGTATCAGTATTGGCACTATTTGCTGTTATCTGGTGTAAGTAATTTATCTACAGATTTTTAATGTTGTCTTCACGTGTGTTCGTGCCTATTTAGTCCTGCCTATAGAGACAATCATTAACTAGTCTTCTATTGCAGTGTCTCTAAAAGCAGAAAAGTAGCCACTACCATTAGAAATAGTAACAATAATAATTTTAAAAGCCCTAAGGATCAGACAGCATCCTTCTCCTGCATTACAGCAGTTCAACCTGATCCTCCCTTCGATGCCTCTCCCCCTCCTGAGTCCAAACTGACTCCAGGACCATAGCAAAACTTACAAGAGCTCCTGCTCACAAAGCCATTCCCTTTCACCCAGGTCAAATTTTCTTGTCACGGATTTATATTCAAGGAAGTTTTACATTTATAAACTTACTCTATAAAACATTCTTTTTTTGAAAGAAGATCGATTTATAAATGCATGCCAGAAAAGGAAGGATTTGTAAGAAATAATTTTTATATTTTTTCAAGGAAAAAAACATACCATTTTAGAAAGGATATGTTTTTATCAGAAGATCCTGTCTTTTCTTAAGTAACCAACATCCTTGTAGTACAAGACTGGTGCACAAGCTTTATGCCATGCTTGGATACTCAGCTGGTATCTCCTTTTCCTAGATCTCAGCCATGTACTCGTCAGTGAGTAAGCCGGGACAAGCCATCAAGGCACTGGATTCTCCTTATACCTGTATTCAAGAAATTGCATCTCAGAGGTCCCCGTCTATTTGCAGTGGCCTCTATGCAAGTGTGAAGGACTTTGAAAACACCCTAAATTCTACCACTGTGCCTCAGTCAGCAGACAGACCAAACGGGGAGCTGGAGCCAGACTATGAAGCTATCCAGTCAGTGAGCCAAGAGGAAGACAGGACCTTGTCCGTGCCTAACACAAACCACACTGCTCTTTCAGGAGAGAATGACTATGAGAGCATAGGGGACTTGCAGCACCACAGGGAATTCACCAGACTTTAACTACTCCGGCAGCAGATTTCCCCACTGTTACTTTCAAATGACAAGTGAGACGTGGAGAGGGAAGTGCTTTTCCTTTTGAGGAACAAAGCTACATTTAGAACACGAGTTGTGAAGGAACAATGTACATTTCAGCCAGGGTGTGATACCTGCTGGCTTTTTTGGGTGGTGGATCAACGCTCATGGGAAAGGGTACGTCAGGTCAGAAAGATGACCAGGACAACATAAAGGTTTCTTTATTATTATTAGCTCCAAGGCAAACGTAATTCGGGAAGGAGTGCCATGCTTGTCGTTCTGATAGGATTATGTACCAAAAAGACTGCCTTCACACAAAACTAGCTTCTCATTTTAAGAGATTATTTTATGTAATTTTTTTCAAAGTGTTTTTCAAGCATAATTTTTCATTCAAGTTTTGGCATCCGCAATGTTGAGCAAACCACAGATAATTGTACCTCAACTCAGACTTTGCAGGGCTGGGGAAGATGCACTCACTTCTGTGTCTTTTGGGGAGCTCTGTCCACATTCACTGCAACTAAAGTGCAAACAACAGTAGTTCACAAGGGACCGACTCCAAATGTACTTGAATTAATTGTGCTGGCTTTTTCTTTTTTCTTTTTTTTTAATGTCAAGGGCTGTAGAATGTGACTTGCAGTATTTGAGATGTGTACTGGTATTTGTAGGGGTTTTGTTTGATTATTTGTGAAATATCCCTTTAAAATGGCAACGGTCACCCTTAGCGTTCTTGCACTGTTTCCCTCAAATGGACATAAACACCTACACATACACACCCCAGACCACTGTCATGTTGAAAAAAGTTGTGCAAATGAATGCATTGGCATAATGTGTAGTCTAACCTTAGTAGTGTGGAGTAATTTTTTTGCAGAATTTTGCCCTTTTTAAAGACTTAAATATTTTAGTATGTTTGTCTAGTTTCCTATATAGAAAAAATTAGGTACTGTGTTGAGTGGATAGTATTTTTATTTTTTACAACATATTTTTCATCTTTGAAGTTTTTGTAGATTAACTTACTGGGGTTTGTAACGGGAGGAATCCCATTCTTTATTTGGCCCTTATTTGGTTTCTTTTTAATTTTTTTTTCCTATTTCAAAAGTAGATAAATGAAAATTGCTTTGGGGTTGTTTTGTTGGCTTTTTCTGTCTCCTTGAGCAGGGATATGGAACATGCCTTGCTGTTTTTAAGCTAAAATCATGGAGTCTATGTAAAAGAACACTGCCAAAGGGCAAAAAAGAGGAAAAAGAGATAGTGGGATTTAGTCAGTCATAGCCACTGGTCCTCCTTGTTCTTCTGCTAAAAGGAGCAGGAGGGCAACCAAGACCTTCTTGGGCCTCTGACAAGCAGTTTGAAAGCCACTGGCTTTTCAAAAATGCCAAATTATTCTGTTACTGTGAAAAACAAAGTACAGTGCTTGGATGAAATAAGCAGGTACTAGATTGGTACGTTTTTTCTTCAAGAATAGTACAATAAATAGTACAATGGTACAAGAATAGTCCAACAGTAGAGAACCAGCATTGTGTGACATGCATGTGCACATATCCCCATGTATATAAGCATACCCTTGTAATTTGGACACAAGTACAAGTTATAGTCCAAGCTTGGCAACATTCGCATATGTAATACCTGGCATGTGCTTGAAGAGCAGTTTATTTTTAATTCAAAATAAGCAGTACATAAACTGAGGTTGGCTTATTCTGTAGTAAACAAAACAGGTTTACTTTCAGCTCATTTGGTGCTGGGTTTTGATGTACCAGGTTGAGCCCTTCTTGGATCCTTGGTCAGGGCTCAACATGACTTGGTACTATAAGGAGCAAACACAGGTCTGGTTACACACATTTATTAGAAATCGCTTCATAACTGAAAGAAGTGTGCTGATTTAGCAGCCTCGCCTGTTAGGAGAGCTCTGAGGAGCAGTGCAAGTGTGCAGGCAGCCTCTGCCCACAGGGTGGTTCAAACTTCATGGATCCTGACCTTGTGCGACAGTGCAGCACACTTGGTCTATGACTCTTCCTTGGAGGAGAAGCAGTTCAGACCAATCTACATCCATCCTGTTCTTGACCATGCTGCCATGTTTTGACAGCTCCAGTAAACCCTTTGCTTCCACTTCAGTGCTTTTTAAGGATGACTTCGGTTTTGCTTTCTGGAGTTTTTCCCTTTATAAAAGTTTTTGTTCCTGTTTCCTTGAATGTGAATTCATTAAGTTCACCTTTGACTGTTCTCTCCTTCTACTTCACCCTGTTTAAGGCCAAAGATAAGATGCACCATGTTTCAGAAGATCTGTTGTGCTAAGTCTTGAGAATTTCTTTAGTCTTTAACTATGTGTTTGCTGTCTGTTCCTTGCTCAGGGGTACCAGTTTATATATATATATATATATATATATATATGTAGTCCTCAGTCTGACTCCTGCAGCTTAGTGGCAGGCATACCTCAGCTCCTGAAATTCCCAAATACATCTCAAGATGTAGTAGTTATCCCTTTACATGGACGACTGCTTTTGGAGAAACAGCAGGAACATGAGGTTTGCCATGTTCACTAGTTTCAATTTCAAGACCAATTCAAAGATAGAGATATGTCAGGCGATAGCAAAGAACAGCACTGAACTCTTGATTGTAAAATTTTAAGGTGCAAAAGAAGAAAAGCAAACATCACTCTAGAAGTGCCTCCATTGAGACCAGCAGGTCAAAGGATGGTGGAGGACTGTCCAGTCATTCTGTTGTCTTTCACAGCCAGATTAAGAATGTTGGTTTGTAGGAAGGGACACAAGTCCTTCTGTCCTTTCTTTCCTCTGTTCTGACAGCTGCTGTTGAGATCCCCCAGACATCCCTCTTTCCAACATGAAAGAATTTTCCTCCCCCTCTCTTTTTTCTTTGGTTTCTGTTTTTAACCTGCCTCATACAGCCTTGCACTGGGAGCTGGTACCATGTCTGCAGTCCTGTAGCAGTGGCACAATCCTTCCTGTTTAAATGTCTCTCAGGCTGGTCACAACCTTTTAATGGTCCATCAGACCTTAGTCTCATGGAGAAGCAGTTCACATTTTGGACTTCTGCTTTTGGGATGCCCTCACCCTTGAGACCCACACACACTGGACTTAAGAGCTGCAAAAGAGAATTACCCTCCTGAATAAGGATGTACAGGGGAGTCCATAACTCCCCTGCAATCTCCATTATGTAGTCTAATGCTAAAGGAAAATGGCTCAGAATTCAGTCCAAGGTTGTTAAGTGAATATTTACATTTCTTGACAAAGAATTGAGCTTCTGGTTTAGTTCCCTCTTCTAAGAAGTAAAATCTGTTCCTTTATGGCTGTTGTCAATGCTTTCTCTTCATTAATATATTCGATGGAAAGATATTTCCAGCAGTAATCCCCAAAGAGATTAATCTGACTGTAAAGAAAAGGGAGTCTCTTCTACTTGTCTCTTTACTGCTCTTTTTAACTCTTTCACCATATCCCTAAATAAAATGTCAACATCCAAAATGAAGTATTTGTTACCTGGTGATGTTTTCTGGGGAAGCTTTACAGTCTATTTCTTTGCCTCCTTTTTTTGGCACAACTGTATAATAAGATCTCACATCAAATTGCCACGGTAAGGCCAAGGGAAGCTGTAATGTGTATGTAACTAGTGAAAAGGTCTTTTTGATTTCTCTCTGGGAACTGGTAGAAAATAGGAAATGCAGTTCAGACATTTCATGAATTTGTGTCTCCTGTGAGAGTTGTTCTTACCACATACCTAAACCAGTGCTAATCCAATATGTAAACCAGTCATCCTTTTCTACCATGACTGTAGAGTAACTTTCTCAGTCACAGAGAAATAATTTCTTTGCAGATACCTGTAGCACAGGCATGTACCTAATTACCACAGTTAGATCAGTTATAGTGCCTTTTCTACAAAGTAGCTAGTACTTCCATACTCTTTTCCATACTGTAAGTGTTTAACTCAAAAGTACAAAGGGACAACCCCAACGTTTACTTGTCCCAAGTTGGAAACATCTTTATAGAGACACATTTAATGTACTGGACCTCAGTTAGCCCTACAATAGCAATAGTCATTCAAACATCCACTAAAAAGCCCAGTTATGTAGCTACGATGACTAAGCTTTGCAATAAGAATTATCAGTCTTCTTTTGAAGAACCTAAGTTTTACAATAGTGAGCATTCAGGGAGGTGGTGTTCATGCCAGCTGTGAACAATTAGTTGCTTCAGTCTTTCTATTAATATAAATTGCAGGCTTGCTTACATGTAGCAGGATCCATGGAGTGAGGGATGAGTAGGTGTGGGGATTCATGAGTAGCCCAGAGCTGGGCCATCCCCATAGTTTCAACTGGCTGATGACCAGCTGCCTTGTTCTCCAAGCCTTCATCTATCGTGCCTTCAAGGAATCCATCCTGCAGGGATGCTTCTGGGCTGCATGCTTCTCCATGGCTCCCTGAACAGCTCCTGTCTGCTGTTTTGAACACAATTCCCTATACACGGTGCTCTCTGTTCAACCTTTCAATGGTGCTTTTATAAGATGCTGGATAAATGGTTTGCATGTGCTTTCTGAAAAGTGATGTGTAAAGCTGTGACACAGAGTGCTCTCTCTGGTATTGTCTGCTTCCCAGAACTTAGCGTTAACTGTGCAACTCTTGACTACAAAAGCTGACAGTGCTGCCCTGTCTCTTGTTCATCTCACTGCAGCCAGAGTGGAGTCACCACGTGTGACAGGCCTGCCTAGGCTGGGACACAGGTGTTTAAAAGCAGCCATTCAGGCCAGGCAGCTTGGCTTGGAAGCAGCTAGAGACACGACTCTCGTCTGTGCGCTGCGGGACTGGAAACATCATAGCCCAGCTCAAGGACTTCTATTCTGTCTCCTAGTGTGCATATACATTTGTTTGCCATGTGACTGTAAGAAATCTGCTTCTGCAACAAACATTTTAATTTGGACCACACTCCAATGAGGGACTTTTGCTTTCAGGCAAATAACCAGATGACTTTTATTTATTGAGGTTGGAGTATGCCTGAATAAGGCTTTTACGTGCCTCATGAGTAATTTGGTGTGGTAGTCTGCTGCAAAACAGAAGAATGCAGAAAGATGATTGGCCTGACAGATGCTCCTTTGGTGGTGTGCTGAAGACTTTCAAGGGCAGGTCTCTTCCTGGGAGCAGGGAACATAATTACTGTTAATATGATTTCATACCCTGATGCTGAAGTTGATTTGTAGCATCTCTTCTGGGATGGTTGTGGCTGAAGACATTGCCAGAGCAGATCTCAGCCTCAGAAAAGAAAATATATATAAAAATATAAAATATATATCCCTTGCTAGCAAGCAACATGTGTTCAGGGTTATGCTAAAGATAAATGCTGCCAATGGAACATCACAGAGCTAAAAATACAGGGTTCCCTTTCTTCAAGGAGAGAAAAACCCCTTGGTTGGGTCAGCATGAAATATCCAAGGCTTACAAGAAGTATTAAACAAATTAATTGCCTATATGGTGATTTTCCAGGAGTGCATTAGGATATCACATACAGTAGACACTGTTCTTTTCTCCTGAACAGCAGAAAGATGAGAACTTATTTGTAATACAAGGTTCCCACTGATTAATTGATAAAACTTAATTTACATATAATCCAAAGGTCAGCAAGTGTCTACACAATGTAGATATATTTTGGCTCCAGCACCCCAATTTCCATAGCAAATGCACAGATTATCTTTGCATTACATACCCATTGGTCTGTGCCCAGTCTGTGGATAATATAAATCTTACAGTTCTGTTTTTTCAAGCTGCGAGGTTTTGTTTCTGGAGGTCTTCTGTTTTAAACTGGCCAGAAGGACAGTCATACAAACATGATAGCAAAGTGCCTAAAAATACAGATGATTCTGTAAAGGTAAACATGCTCACTGTTATTGCACAGCCACTTGACTACTGTATGTGGTACTCTCTTGCCATACACATTCCTAAATATTGGCTTTCATTTGTGATGTTCATTTATTGTTATAATAGCACAGTCTGACAAGAACTTTGTCTCTGCAAATTTATTGGCTAATCTTAACTGGCATGTGTTTGTACAGAAAATACAAAATGAAATTTTGTTTTGCTTAGAAAGCAGCCATGTTATTTCTTATAGTTTATGATAATGCAACAACCGGCTTAGATTATTTATAAAGTATGTAAGTATCGCTTGACTTCAAAATGCTTCATTTGAGATTTCAGAATGCCTCCTGTTCACTACAAGACAATATAACCAACTCTTGTCCTTTAAATCTTGTTATATTGGGGAGGGGGGCTTAAACCTTACAAATCCTATTGCTAAAAAAAAAAAAAGAGACAGTGCTGATGTTTTCAATTCCTAATGTCTACAAAAAGAACAATTTTAACTCATATTTTAACTTTCAGCATAGGTTGGATGTGGACTACCCTCTTATTTATGAAACTGCTCTTCCCCACTATGTTCAGCTGTCAGCATCTGAGTATCTGTTTTGTCCTTAGTGAAATATGACAATTGTACAGAGGGCACAGAAACTGCATCACATAACACCTCTGAATGGGACCTTTTAAATGTGCCTGTGAGATTTAGGAGCCTGGAGTTCAGTGAGATGTTTTGGGGCAATCACAATCTCCTGATGGAGAGCATCTGTGGAGGTCTTCACTTTCAAGGCAAGAAATTCTGTAGCTTGCAAGCACTCACATGACATTCAAAGACACATATATGATGTGAATTGTCACAATGTTTAAATGTATTGTTGAAAAAACACCTAAGAGCACAAGAACCTTCCTTCTCACGTGTCTGAGGATACTGGAATTTGCTCTTTACATCTGAGACTGAGAAAGGTCACATAACCAGTCTCCTCAGAACACCCTACCAGCAGACAGGTCTTTGAATGAGCCACTGTGGTGGCTCCTGACTTTCTACATGATTTCCAGCAGGGCCTATCTCATCTCATCTCATCTCATCTCATCTCATCTCATCTCATCTCATCTCATCTCATCTCATCTCATCTATCTCATCTCTGTGGCGATGACTACTTAGGAATGGCCCTTTGCTTTACAGTCCCAACCCCTTTAACTTAAGGAAGGGGATGTGAGCTGCTTCTCCTCAGTCTGACTGGTCTTTCTAGATGAAGGTGTGCTAAGAGCCCACCTTCAGACCCACAAAAGAGCATTCACTGTCAAGGCAAGACAGGTACAGCCCACTGCAGCAGCTAGGAAGAAAGAGGTAAAGGAACAACAGCTAAGTTTCATTTGCACTTCCCCCATCTCACAGACGACCTGTTACAAAAGATTTTTAAAGTAGAAAAGGTTACAGTAAACAAGTTGCTGAGAGTCTCACGGGAGATGTTTATTCTTCTCAGTATTCCCTATACATAGAGAGGCGAGGGCAAGTCATCTCCACCCAACCATGATGCAGCTGGATTATCTTTTATCAAGTCTCTATATCAACAGAACTGAAATGAATAAATAAATCCTAAATACATGTTTTTGTTCAATTACAAACCCAGCATGGACAAATGTAAATGCACTAAAATAAGTACCATATGTAGATCTGGACTTGCATGATGGGGGTTGATTGGGTTTTTAGCAAATCCCAAACAAACAAAAAAACCCAACTCTAACTGGATTATTTTATTTAAATAGCATTCTTTGCATGAGCCAAGGCTGCAGGATTGGGCCCTAAGAGTTTAGAAGTTTGGTTTAGTGATAGGTACTTTTGTTTGTATTTTCAGTGAAATGTATTTTCTTTCTTTTATATTAGTGAATTGATATGACTTCCAACAAAGTCATATCAACAAAGAATAAAGAATAACAAAAAAGTCATATCAACAAAGAACAACAAAAAATAGTTATATGGATAATTATGTCTAATAGCTAATTATTAAAATCATGCCTCAGTAACAGTCACTTAAAATTGGGTGCTATATGAGCTTCAGCATAAAATTGCTTTACATATGGAACACTGCATACTAAGAACATAGTGGATAATAATTTGTAAATACAGACACTTTTGTTTATTTTATCCATTGTTTTATAATGGAAAAAATATGTATTACTGGAATATCTCCAAGCAAAGTTCTCTTACACAGTGTTCTAGCAACAAAAAGTGTTTTCTGGACAACAATTTGAGTCTCTGATCACTGACACAGAACTGCAAAACATCCTCAAACCAGTATGAGCTGTGAAAAGAGAGGCTTAGAACTGTCCCAGCTATCTTAGAGTGGATACAGTTAAATACACTCAGTTCAGACCTGTAGGCAGTGAGAGCAGCTCAGTGATTCAGTGACTGTGCCCTATACACCTGAAGTCAATGTATGCAGACTTTGGAGATGGCATTAGCTAAGGTTTGTTTGCTACATGAAGGGTTATTTGGCTTGCTACCTGTTTGAAATCGATACGCTTTTATCAACACCACTGCAAACACTGAATTACTGTAGTTTTGCAGAATGTACATTCCATAAATTGTAGTTTAACTGTAATTGCAGGGCTTATCCTACTGTTAGAGCAGTTCAGATCCAACACTAAATTGTATTTTGTAAATTAACAAATGCTATTCAATTCCTCTCAACATTTTGTAATAGTATACACAAGTTGATGTCATTTAGTCATACCTTTGTTCCAAGAATCTTCATCAGATGTTTCTATAGCCAATTCAGCTTTTGGCTGCTGAAAGCACAGTAGGCAATTATGGTTATTTACTGTAAATGTAGACAAGTTTATGTAAATATTTTTTGGGTTAAAAATGCTACATAAACATATGAAGCAGTTATCTAAAAGTAAGGACATAGGTCAATAATAAAAAATACAGGTTTTATTTATGTACAGTAGTATCCTAATATTTACTTGTTTATATGCAAAAAAAAAATCATAAGATTCTGTACTGTATTCTCTGAAAGCATTTAAAAGAGGTTCTGCCGTTTTCTCTGGTTATTATATTTGCAAATAATTTCTGAATTTATTGGAAATCCATGTAAATAAATGATGTTTAATGGGAAACATGTTACATTGCAATGAAATTAATTTAATTCAAAAATCCTGGAAAAATTAATTGGATTGAAATCTATATATAAATTCAATAGCCAGACAGAATAAACCACATTAAATAAGGTTTGTCTTTTGTTTTAGTGGTTGGTTGGTTGGTTGGTTGGTTGGTTATTTTTAGCTGTGCCTCTTCTGTTGTTTTCTTAACAAATATATTATTCAGTCCTTGCAGTCACTTCATCCTGCAGATGTTAAAACTTGCATAATTTTATAGAATTTTGTTTGTTCTGGGCATTTTGTGCTGATTTCATTATCTGACAAGAACTACTAAGACTTCTTTGTGATATATAGCACCTTAGTCCTCCTCCCAAAGGCACAATCCTGTCAAGATTCAAGCATGCACACAACAGCACCAATTTTAAGTTGTCTCTGACTAAAGCAGGGACTCCCATGAATATAGTGGCACTACGCTCTGTAATGCAGGTAAGAATACTGGGTTTGAGCCTTTGAAAGTTGTGCAGCTTTCAGCATTTTTAAAGTTGCAATTACCAGCCCTATAGATTATCCTCTGAAATTGCCATGGCATTTGATTCCTTTTCCTTTGTTAGAGATGCTCTCTAGATAATGTTCCCCATCCATTTCCTGCACTGCTCTGCCAATAGCAAGACTCTGATTTGTGTAGAAGTACTTTAAGAGCATCCTGAAGCCTTTCATGAGGCAGGTGACTTAGGACCACTGCTGAATATGTAACACAGATTCTGCATGTAAGTCTAACACAAAGAAATGTCATCTTTTAAGCATGTCACTGGAACAAGGCTTCTTTGTACACTAGAGCATGAGGCTAAAATAGTACCTAACCTTTTGGGGCTTGCATTCTCCATGACTTGCACTTTCCTCCTCATTATCTTTAATTACAGATAGGAAAAGAGCAGCTTTACCCATTTAATACTAAGTAGTTACTGATGAACAGGTTCCTGGAAAATTCACAGTGCAGACAGGGATTAGTTATGCCAAGCTGGGAGGCTGAGGAAATCAGACAGAGACAGACAAGTAGTATCTGTTCACTGTCGAAGTGATGGCTCTTTTATGTTTAATCTAGGTAAGTATATTTTAATACTCAGAAGGTACAAGATTATAGGACAAATAGAGATTTTGTAAAAATAAGGAATATTTCGTGTGCAAAATCATTCAGGATCTGACAAGTGTAAAAGAAGATTGCTTTTTACTGAACATTTGCTCATGGGCCAAGAAGCTGCAAAATATGCAATTTGATACAAATTTTTTATTAAGTAACTGCTGAATATTATCCAATACGGGCTGCTCTTCTGAAAAAAATGTATGCAGCATTATTATCAAGAGAACTGTTTCACAGATTTTTATAATTTTTTTTATTCTTCATTCTGAACAGTTGCTATCAGCCATAAAATCACTCTATTACTATGGTTAGTTTCAGCTTTGAGGCCAACCACACAGAACTATAAAGTGGCTGGCTGAAATATTGAATAATTTGCCCAGATTCTGGCTAATCGTTTAGCTGCATGCACACACTTGGGAACAAAGTACAAGCATCTTTGTTCTCCATGAGCTTTGACATCACTTAAACGTAAAGCTTTAACCTAATGGGAGTTCGGTGTGGAATCAGGAGTATCCTGCAGTGACACCTGGTGTTTAAAACAGAATTAGTCCTGTGAAGTGTGGCTGATAATTCATTTTAATTGGGTACATATTCACTCAAAGGCTCACAGTTCATCCTGTGTCCATGGAGCATAGCATTATATTGAACTAGAAAGCATTGGAGCTAAAGAGTGGCTTGACATTGCTTTGTAGAAAATGAGTCGACAGATTTGTTTCAAAAGCCCAAAACCACAGTGACATGATCTTCCTAGCACTGTCGCTGGCAAGATACTTTAGCTCTACTTCTTCTCAGTTGGCTATTACATAAATGAGATTGACCTTTCATATAACTCACACAACTGGAATTTCTGTGCAGCCTTTGTGGAAGGACTGATAGGCAAGAACAGAAAACTGTCAGTTCAGGCAGAAAACAGGGATCCTGTGTGTGTCGTGGTGCTAGAAAGCATATTACAGCTACAATAGATTCTTCTGAAACAGCTCCTGCTAAAGAGCTTATTGACCAAAGAAGTCAAGATCTGCGTATTTACAGATGTGACTGAAATGGCATGTAAATCCCATCATCAGTTACTGTAATTAAGGATTATTAGGATAATATCAGATAATAATAACGAGGATCATTACTATTATTAAGGATTTCAGTTTGCCACAAGATGAAATAAAAATAAGAAGATCTGGTAGCAATCTCTAATTTGGACTGATGAACTATTTCCATTATGCAAAAGGTTTGTGTCACCTCTTTTGAAAAACCACATACATGCTCCACATTTATGTAGTTAATCCTTGATTCTGGCAAGGACAAAACTCTAAGGCTAGCATTCTGTTTTTCCTTTCTGTCACAAAATTCTGTTAAGGGGTTGGCTGAGCTACAAAAGATTATCCTAAAAGTCACTGGTTTTTCTTTCCTTAATTCTTCTGGAAAATTATGGGAGCCTGTAAAAACAAACAAATAAGCATGAACCTGAACTTTCTAAGGCTGCACCTATTTTGCATGTCAACCAGCAGGGAGCCAAACCTTGTCCAGCAGATACTTGAAGGTTGCACTCAAGCTAGCATTCAGAGGTCTTTCCACTTTCTCACCTGCAGCTTATTTTCAGCAGCAAAGTACAAAGGAAAAAAAGGATCTGGGCAAAATGAAGTCTGGACGGGTTCTGAAGGAAGCAAACAGCTGCTGCTCCAAGTAATATAATGAATCTTGCAAGCCAGCAGCAGAACCAGCATTGTGCTGTTCCTGGGTTAGAGGGTTGAGGCTGTCACAGGCTGGAGAAGAGAGTTATCAGTAGCTTGTCTTTGAAACACATTAGTTCCTTGGGTACTCCTTCAGGTTATTTTGGAAGATAGGAGTGACATTAGCTTTTCCCCAGTTTTCACGCACCCCTCCAAGTCATCATGATCATTCAAAGATAATCAAAATGCAATGACATGAGCCAGTTCCCTCAGCATTTTTGGGTGCGTCCCACTGGGGTCCATGTCCAGTTTGCTTAAGTATTCTGATCCTCTTCCACCACAGATACATGTTCCTTGCTTCAAGCTTTCCCTCTGTCTCCAGGTCCTTGGATTGCTGAAGGCAGGTTTTCCTGGTAGAGACTGAGGTGAAGAAGCCATTCAGTACCTCAGCCTTTTCTATGTCCTGTGTCACCAGGGCCTCTGCCACCTTCAACAGCAGCAAGCTCACATTTTCCCTAGTTCTTGTTTTGTGACTGATACAATTACAGAAAGCCTTCTTGTTGCTTTGACACCCCTCACCAGATTTAATTCTGGTTGGTCTTTGGCTTTCCTGCGTCTTGCCTGCTTGGACAGTGTCTCTAGATCCTTCACAGGTCTCCTGTCCCTGCTTTCACCTTCTATATGCTTCATTTTTGTGTTTTCATTTTGCCAGGTGCTCCTTGTTCATCCATGCAGATCTCCCAGCATTTTTGCCTGACTTCCTGCTCCTTAAGATGGACCCTGTTGACCTTGGAGGAGGTGAAGATTGAATATCAATCAGCTTTCTTGAATCCCACCAAAGCCTTATCCCTTTGGACTCTTTCAAGCAGATCCCATCCAGCCACCTCATTCACCAAATAAGAGGATTTTTGTGGAAAAGTAGTATTGTGACCTTACTTGCAATGACTTTAATTGCTTGGTCAGCTGTGGGGTTTTTTGGCCACAGAAACTGTCTCAGTAGTTGTAAGCATAAAAAATAGCACAGAACTGTATGAAGTATGTGAAGATGTTTGTAAATCTGAGGTTTCTTTCCGTCCAGCTTTTGCAGCTTAGATAACACTTGAAGGTTTGGTACATGATTGAAAGATGCTGATTGCCACTTGTCTGTGACACATCTGTAGGTGACACTGTAAAGACTGGTAAGTGGAAAGATAAGACGACAAGGATCCTGTCCTTTATAATTTGCAGCTAAAATACTCATTGGGCAGAAGAGTGCAAAGAGATAAGTGGGAGTCAAGTCCATTCTCTGTAGTTCATTGTAATATGTTTTTTGTGAAACTCTGAACAGTGAGATTACTTTTTTTCATGGCTCCCAAATTCCCAGTAGGGTCCTCCTGGGTTCACCTACAGTGCTCTCCAATACACGTGGTGTCTGGCAAGCCTCCGAGCCCAGGCACAGCCTGCTTCTGCAGCCCATGTTACCAGAATATACAGTCAGCTCTGACATATAGGGTAACATCCCCTAAGCTGCCTCAGCACAGCTCCAGCCTTGGCGCTGCAGGTCCGGCTCCAAGCCTCAGCTAATGAGCCTGCACAGAACCAAGCAAACCCGTGCAGACGGAGCTCGTGTGTCTCTGCACCAGCGCTGTGGTTTGGCCACACCCTAGGTAATTACCCCACATAAGGGAGATAAATAGGTGGGTGTATTTCTTTAGCTATGTGTTTGCATGGCTGTCAAGGGGAGAGGAGAAGACAGAGAATCGCTGGTTTGAGATCACGTAACTCCCCTTTTCAAAGCTCTTCTTATGCACTTTTCCACTTGGAATTGTCCGAGCAATGGCATATAGTGAAAATTGGCCAGAAACTCAAGACAGAAAGATTTCAGGTTGTTTATGGTCAGTTGTGTGGTTCACAGAACGAGAGTTTGGGAGAGAGAACTCTCCCACTGGAAATGTGTGAGCTGGAGGCACCACCATGAAGTGCTACAGCAAGAGGAACCCCTTCATGAAGAGAACATGGCCTAGGGGTTATCCTGCACCTTTCAGCCACATATATGACAAAATAAAAACCAAAATCACTATATTGGTGCCTGGGGTGGCTGTACAGGCATGTTCTTAATACATTAACTAATTTTAGGTTAATCTAAGAAAACCCCTTCCAAATACAAATTATTCCTTTTTGGACCCAAGCTGAGCAACTTTCTGTTTGCGTTCAAAAAAAAAAACCCCAAAACACTTTAACATGTATGGAGGATACTCGTGAGGCTATTATGGCTTCTAGATGGTTACCACAAAGTAAGAGCTGAGTGTTTGGGTCCCCTGCACCACTAATAGAGTTAGGTGACTTCAAAGGAGTCTCCAACAGGCAATGTACTAAGAACAAACTGCTTGAGGTAGTCACTGAGGAACACAGAGGACAGTATTAAGGGTTTGCCCACCCAATGCAGGATAGGCAGGTACTTCCCAGCAGTCATCTTTCACAGACACAAACCATTACAGAATGTTCTGACAGCTTGTGTCCTGAAACCTGTGTGTTGGGTGAGATGACAACTACTACTTGTAGCATGAAAAAATTATCCTGAAGACATACTTAGCACATATTCTCTTCTGGAGAAGTGCAATATGAACTCCATTCAGAGACTAAGTAACCACGACTGCATCCGTATGGGGAGCACAGGTCCTTTCAGTTAAAAACATCTCTATTTGTGCACCATTGCCCTCTTGGCAAATCTGCATAAATCCAACACTTTAAAGCATGTGTCATCTCCATTATAGTATGGTGGGAAATGTAAAGTGCTGTGTACACTTTAGGCCACATTCAGAATTGATTCAGAGGAGTGCTTGAACTCATTTAAGATTAAGATCTTGTCAGACCAGGACATCTCTCATGGGTAACACTGAACTCCAGATTTCCCTCTGGTATTGCAGCAATAACAACAGAAACTGCATCGAGGGACTTGTCTCCAGTGATGCACATGCAATTTTCATACTGCAGGAAGAAGAAAGTTGCAGCACTGAGAGCCAAAAAGTGCCATCTGAAGTGTAGTTAATTTCATGATGAAGCTAATTCATTTGTTCCTCTGTAAAGTACATTTGCAACAAAAACAGAATGAGAGTGCTATCACATCACAAGGGGTTCTTGCTACTTATTCTTCACAGAGAGAGAGATAATTTAAGGCAGATGAAAAAATTACAGGAATTTCCACCAGACAGACTTTGCCAACATCTGCCATGTTACTACACCCAGCTTGAGGATTTGACACCAAAGGCCTATCAAATAAGTGCTGTTACATGTTTGCCTTTCCTCACAATACAGAAAAAATGTTCTCTTTTTCCTAGACAGCTGGAAGCCCTTGGCATAACTGGCTCTGAATCCATCAGTGTTCTCCACAGGGTCCAGATCTTCAAATGCTCTTCTCATCCTTGTATGTACGTTTTGGGGCCCCCTCATAGCATTTCTTGGGGCTATTTAATTCATGAATTGCACTCCCTGTTGGGGCAGAAATAAAAAACTTGCCATTGAGTTGCCTAATTCCCTAACTCATTTCTGTCCCTGATGAACAGATTCAGTAGCAAAAGGATGAGAAGAGAGGCAATCCCCAGAATCCATGGGCTTGGACAGCTTTAGCATACCTACTGTTTATACAACATGCATCCACTTGTAGGAACAGCCACTAGTGAACAGCTTCCGTTCATGCTCTTTTACTGAGTAATATTTGTTCTGCAAGGGACATACCCCTCACTCCAGTGACCACAAAAGAAGGCATGTGTCCCAGAGACAATTTTGGACCAGCCTGGCCATCCAGGAAGATTGCCAAGTGTTGTGTTCCTAATGGGAAGAAGGTGGGTACTGCAGGGTACATGAAACTCTATTGTTTGTGCCTGATGGGGTGGAAGAGCCAAAAGGGGAAGAAAAACGATGGAAGACAGAATGCAGTCAGAATAATGTTCATTTCTAAGATTGCAAAGCTATTAACATTTCAGTCTTGGGTTCTGGCAGATATGCAGGGCAGCAAGCACCCTCCATGCAGATCTCTCAGAGTTCCGGGAGGTTTTAAGTTCAAAACGGTGACTTCAGCCTTCAATAGCCCTGGCAAGCGTTAAGAGGAAAACTTTGGCATGTGTTAAGGATCTCAAAAAGAGGGGGAGGGAGACTGATGCCAAAAAGCTCTCAATTTTGAACTTAGTTTTTCTCAGAAACTCAGTTTCTACTGCTGCTCATTAAAGCTGCAATTTCTATACCTGAGGAAAAAAATAGAGGCAAAGGATAGGGAGAAGATGAGGCTCTTAATTTTGAACAACTGTTCACTTCTAGTATTCCCACCCTTAGGTTTTTGACAGTACCTTCTTAATTGAAATAATTATTGACTATGCTTCCCAACTTGAGTTTGGTTTAGGCAGTAACAAAGGCATTTTTGGCAATTAGGCTTAATCTAGAAACTGAAAACAAAGCTCAGTGTTTCTTAAAAACAAACAATGTTCTTACTGTTTGTTATGGGAGGTTGGTTTTTTTTTTCCTCTGGTGCTATTTTGAGTTCTAGCATGTCTATTGTACACAAACTGGAGTGTTCACTCTGGTTGTTTACAACAATTTCCCTCGTGTTGCCAGGCTTTTCTTCTATGAAGCATAATTTTGTAGGCAACGTACAAAACAAGCTGCAATGTAAATAAATGGAGTATGTGTGAAAAGTGTTGGCTCAACACCCCTCAAATTTGTCTCTAGTCCTAAAACTGTCATGAGAGCATTAAACACTCAGGACAAGTCAAAAGCACAGTAGGTACTTCCTTGGATTAAATTTTAAAGGATTGTTTCATTTGTGCAAATTTGGAACTGAAAATATTTCTCTAATTTCTGTGACTTTAGGGTAGGCCATGGTGGCTGCCCAGATTTCACTTTGGGTCTGCTGAGCTCACTGCAGTCACAGCCATTGTTGCTACCAAGATGCCTGAGACCACTGATTTTAGCATTGGAAGGAGAGTTTTTTGGTTGCAGTAGCTGGAAACTGTTTTTGTGGGGCAGCCATGTGTGGCTGGCCACATCTGGGAGCTAACAGGGGATAGAAGCACTTTGTACCATTACATCTTCGTGTTTGCCACAAAAGGTCTGTCTCCCATACTTGATGCACACCTGGGAGGGCCATATGGTCACAGGACAAAAACAAGAGTTTTTTGACTCTTATTAAACTTTTGTTGGAGTGGATTAAGCAATACAACATCTCACTGTGATGTGGCCACTGTGGAGAAACAAGCAAAAAGTGAAGCAATGGGGAGTGCTCTTATTGTCAGTTCCCTCACCCTCAAAGATGGCTTGGTAGGTGGCTACAGCCCAGCATCCCCCCAGCCATGTAATCCATCACACACAGAGCAGACAATCTGGCATGTGCATGCAAGTGTATATGCATAACACAAAGGAGACTCAAGAAAAAAACTTGCACAAAATAATATTGAAAGAAAATCCTTGAAGCACTGAACCATACAGTTATATTGCAAATTCTCCCTACTAGCTTCATGATCAAAATCAGAAGCCAATAGACAGGAGCTTGTGTCACCCTTTGCTGTGCCCCTTTTCACAGTTGTCACATGCTCATTCCTGCAAGCCTGGGGACAGCCACTGAAAGCCTCACTGATAGCTACTGCACAGACACATTTTCGTTTCTTGTCATAACCAGACTGGTGTAAAAGTTAGCCAAGAAACACAGCTCTTGTGAATGGGTGTCTCATCTCCTCCACATGCTAACATACACCTTCCCAGTGCTAGTGAAAAATCTGACTGAAATGCACCACCACAAGTGGACAAGAACTCTGTCACATATTTAACAGCTAGAAAATTTGTTACAAATCATTATTAAAACAGAGAGAAAAAAGAAGCTATTAACAAAGCTTCTAAATTTCTCACTAGTATGGATGCCACTGGTAAGGACTGCCCCAACCTGAGCACAGACTCAGGCTTCTCTGCAAACAGTTTCTGAATGCCCAAAAATAGTAATTGCTGGAATTACCTTTCCCTAGATCTGAAACAATTAGGCTGGCCCCAAAAATGGTTAAGTAACTCAGAAATGGTGTTTTGATTGACTGTATGATAACACAAGCCATCACAGAATGTAGGATCCCTTTCTATTTATCAGTTGCTTAAGAGATGGTTAATAACACTGTCCAGTTTTCTGACGAGCTGCTGAAAAACTGTGTTCAGGACCTCTGAGAAGTGGCACTTGTAGAGCATCTTAGACTGCCTGAAGAAAGAGCTCAGCTGCACTGTGACACCTAACATTAGAAAGAATCAGGGCTGCTGCCCATGGGATTTCCCAAACAGAACATGTACATAAGCTGTGTGGAACCCAGGCAAGATACATCCAAAACTTCATGGATAACTCAAATTTTCTGAAAGGCTGCAACAGACCCTGTGTTTCCTGGAGGTGTCACAGGCATTGTGTGTGATGCATAGCTGATCTGCCCATGTGCTGGATATAGATGAGTTTGACCAAAAGAAGAGTTGTTTTGTTTAGCTCCAATTGACATGGACTTTTCGGTCCGTGTTTGCTCACGTTAGTCCAGTTTCACAACCAGAACTAACCTTTCCTCTTCTGTGGAAAGCTAAGAGTGGTGCTTTGCTTTAGAGAGGATGAAGCTTTCCAGGAAGGAATTGCAGTGAATTGCTTGAGGAAGCCAGTGGCCTGCCAAACTGGGGACTTCAAAAGCAAAACTGAAATGGATTTCTCCTCCTTCTCCTCCTCCTTTTTCCTTACTACTAAGTCTAAAAAAGAAAGTTAAACCATAGTGAGACATTTATTTTAAGTCTATCACTGAATCATTCTGTGATTTTTCAGTTGTAAGAGCTATCCACTTAGCAGTGACATGGTAAAACAAGTTTATTTCTCTAGGTACCACTTGGTGTGGTTGAGGAATACAGTAAAACTGAGACTAATTTGCTGTGAACGCTGGTGCACTAGACCATGACGATCTGTGTCAGCAGAAAGCCGCATGTGACATGCAGATTACAGGCTATTTTTTATTGTCAAACTCAATCCTTCATTCAAACAAATACATTGTCAGAACCCTAATTATTTCTGTTAGAAGCACTGCAGCTTGTTATAAAGGGGCATAAAGTCTTTCTCTGCAAATTCTTGATCATTGCATTACAATTCCAAACCATTTGTGAAATACACCATTTAATTTGGAGCCTGTTTCTCTCTATGTGGGCTCTGATTACAGAATCATTAATCATTATAGAGTATTAGCCCTGTGATGAACCATGCACTGTTTTGGGGTTTTTTTCACTCTGGTTGGAAATTATTGCCATTAGTTTCTTCTTCGTTATCTCTTGTTCCTCATAATTGCTGACAGGCAAACTGGAAAATCTTGCCTTTTATTCAATCATCTTGCTCTTTTCAGCAGTGGGAATTTTGGGCAGATTCAGTAACAATCCTTCTGGCTTCATCTAGTACTACCAAGTTTCAAGGACAGGTTTCAAATTTCTTCATTATCAAGCAAATGTTCTGGGCATGCATTGGAAGCTGCTTCCCTCACTGTAACTGTGAACGGAATTCAAGTTTGATCAATGGGAAAATTTCTACAGGCCCAGCACCTGTTGGTACATGTCTACATGCAAAACTTGCAAAACATGCAAAAAGAAACACAGCAAAATAGTACTATCTCTTGCCATTGCTGGCATCTTCAGGCCAGATCAGAACACCGGAATCAAGATGGTTGGAACGTGATTAGAACTCCGGGATTAGAGGTCTGCGTTTTTTACCTGGGGTGGAAATGCTGACAGCTGGAAGATGTTTTAACTCCATTGGTGCTGGAAGCTATGTAAATCTGTAAAGGCCATGGGATCCCTGTGAAGCACAGCTGGAAACAGGTATATGGAAACCCTGGGTCTGGTAAGAAGAGCTGGAGGTGGCTACCTGAGAAGCAAAGACCAGGGTCACACTGCAGCGAAATGTCTATTTGAGTACAAAAACAAGAGCCTTTTTTTTAATACTTCACAATGATACAAATCCCACCAAGCAAGATTTACTACATCCCTGGGCAAGTAATGATGCAGGGTGACCTCGCATTGCTGGGTGGCAGTTCAGACACTGCCTTTGGTGAAACCTTGCCCTAGATCTAATAGCTTGAAGCCAGGTATCTTTCCTGACCAACATCATGAACAGCAGGTGGAAGTGATCAGTGGCTCACACCTCAGGCTGATCCAGCACTTGGAGCACGAGAAGTGACAGCAATTCTTTCAGGCAGGCTGCTCCACCTAAACACATTCTTTGTGGCTTATTGCTGTGAGTGTAGCACAGCACTGACACAGCTTTCTTGAAAGGTTTTGATGCCACCCACTTTGTTTTTGTGTTGCTGATGTCAGAGTGTGTTATGTACAAAAGCAAAGGCCCTGGCTGATCCACTGGATTCATCAGTAGAAATTTATACTTCAGAGAACAGTACAGGCCTTTAGAAGGCAGGTAAAGATACTGAGTAGGACAAATCTTCAAAGATTGACATAGAAAAAGTTTCTGAAATACTATTAATAAATTATATCCTTTGCTGTGCATGGATTGCGAGTACAACAGCCAAATCCTGAAGTAGGAGCAACGTCATTGTAGAGAAACTACCACCAAGGTCTATTTGGGGTGTTTTCAGCCTTCCTTAATACTTCTCTTACCTATTTCTGTGTTGGTGGATCTGAATTTTCTGTAAACTGAACTCTGAACACTTTTGCTTTTACTCTTGTAAGGAAATTGGCTTAGTAAATTTCTTTAGTTTAATAAGGAATTCACTGTGTTCATCCATTTTCTGAAATCATACTCAGCGTTGGAGATTAATTGCTGTTCTCCTGGAACAACTAAAAGCGCAGTCTACAGCTTGACCTGGCAGCCACACAAGGCTTTTGGAATCTGTCCGCTTCTGGAAAATTTAAGCCAGTGTTTTTTAAGGGTTTATCATTTTCTGTCTCATACATCAAGATAAAGTAATACTCCTTATCTTAAGAAATTTTCAGGAAAGAAAAAAAGGCTGACCACCAGTCTTCGAGAAAATTTAAAATCTGTCATTTCAGGATCCTGCTTTATTATACATGGTTTTGTTCAATGCACTGGTAGAAGCAATAGTATAAACATCAATGTAAGGCATTGTTTAGCCACAAGGTACTTCTTACTAACATGAATGACAATACACCACAAATTGCAAATAAAAGCAAAGAGGTGAAGGGGAGTTGTATTCAAGGATTAAAACCACAAACAAACGTGTTTATGTATCTCAAAGCAACAACATATGAGTAAAGAGAAGTTTTGAATTTAAACCCTTTTGAATGAAATGGAGAATCAAATAGCAATGGGAAGCAGAACTACTAAGGTATTATCCATTCAAAGGCAAGAACATGCATGAAAACGACTACTAAATCCCTTGTCACAAATGTCTTTGAGATCAGTGAAGCGGAGATATTTAGTGACTTGGCATTGCTCAAAACCCACTAATCTCCATGAGCAGACTGAGATTCAAAGCAGACCAGAGAGCAACCCTTTGTTCATCATAATAAAGAATTTGCTGTATTCAAATGAAGTCACAGCAAAGTGGATGCGTGCCAGTGCAGCACCAGTGTTCCAAGAGAAAGGCAAGCTAGGAAATTATAGACCCTTCATCTCAATGTCTGAAATTTGCAAAATAAAGGGTACAACCAGGAGAACATTTGCAAAATGCATGTGCAAAGGAGTATCATTCTCTGTAATCTACTTGTAGATAACTAGCAAGGTTAGGTGGTGTCAGTTAACTAATCTCCTTTTTGAAAAAATTATGCTACACCTTAGTTATTAAAATTAAAACACTCAAAATAATAATTCATGTAGCAGGATGTTCACCTAATGCTTTGTTTCATTCTCCTTTAAAATCAATGTTGTTATTCTGTAAGAACTTGAGGAAAATGGTAATCTAGGTCCCAAGTCTCCTAAATTTGGGTTTTGCAGACAGCTGAACTGAGCAGCACAAAGAGCAATGTGATCATGAAATAGAGACACAAAAGGAAAACAATCCAAACTTTTAACAACAGCTGTATCAGGTATCTTCAGTACACTTACCTGTGTCATGAGTAATCATCCCAAGCCTCTTTCACAAGAGCGTCTAGTCCTCTTCTCCTCTGTACCATTAAGCTGTCCATGAAGAAGAGTTGTGTTCAAGGAAACATTGTGAGGAAATAAGTATTAGAAATAAAATTCTTGGTTTCATCAACATCTCTGCTATTATTCACTGCCTTGGGGCTAGCCTCCCATTCTTACTACTTGATCCCCCTGCCCTTCCACTCTTCTTCTGTTGTGCTTCCCTGAGCTGCTTCATTCTGCCTTTGTTTTCCACTTCGAGACTGTGTTTATCCAAGTAACATGATCCAAATCACTGACTCAGACAAGGCAGTAGATGCTTCATTAGGCTGTAGCTCAAGTGAAACACTTTTATCTTGCCATCTACATCAAACTTGTGCATTGCTTTAGCACCTTTTTGGCCAAATATCTTTAATACCAGTAGGACAAAAAGCCTCCAGGAAGACTTGTGCTGTCTTCTCCCTCTGCTCTGCTCTTCCCTGCTGCTCCACTCCTCCCACAATCAAGCCTGACTTGACAGTTCATTCAAATTGAAAAAAAAAAAATTACACACAAATAAATTTGTTCTATAAAAACTTGAAAAAAAACCCTTTGCATTTAGTAACAAGTTAGTACGTGCAAGATTTTCTTTTTGCTTACATAAATCATAGATTCAAATACAACATGCCTCTACCAAAGGCAGCCAGCAGAACAGAGCAGCTGAAGTGTTTCTAAACAAAGCCCAACCATTTAGAAACAATAAAAATTAATTAAAAAGACTTAGAAATTCGAGCCAAAACATTACAGTTGAAAAGATAATCACAAGAGAATGCTTAAAACACCACCACTTCAAAATTCAGTTTTTGTTTTACTGCATCTTCCCTCTGAAACCAAAACCAAACCCCTAATCTCCCGGAAGAGAAATGAGTGAGATTTAGTACATGGAACTTAAGACCTTTTCCTGTTTCCCAAGGGGGTTCCTGCAGTTGAATTGAACTTGCCACAGCTATTAGTTGCGACCTTGACTGCATTTTACATTATGTGTATTGTACCCAAATCCCACTACGTGTTTAGTAGTACACGCTTGCACTTGTATTGTGCCCGTAAGCAGGTAACTGCTCGAGTACAAGTTGCTCCCACCGCGTTCACCTCACGTGGTGCCTGGTCATCAATTTTAGCTCAACAATCATGAGATGGGACAGACCCAACTTTGGGTCACTTTACACATTTGCCGATTTCTGAGCTCTTGTATAAAAGTTTCTAAACTTTTTTTTCCCCCTCACAGAGCAAGATTACAGTGCCTTTATTTGGACATTTTTTTAAGGAAGCCGAAAGTCTTACACAACCCTCCGACGTGTAAGCAGCGGGGGCTTTACGGTGTTTATTTATAACCGGCTGTGGCACCGATCATTGCAGAGCCCGAACCGCACGGGCCCACGGACGGAGGCAGACGAGAGGCGGCTGCTGGCGGGGGGGGTGTTCGCAGCCGGGACCAGCGCCCGCCTCCGCCACCGCGTAGGAAATACGCAGGCACCATCGCTGCTGGGACACGGCCCTCCTTCCCTCTCGGGGCCCAGCCCCCGGGCCTCCCCTTCCGAGGGGCCGGGCGGGGCCGGGCGGGGCCGGGGGCGTCCCGGCGCCGCCGCCGCGCTCCCCGCCCCCCTCCGCCGGGCGGCACGGCGGCCCCGCCGTGCGTGTTTACGGGCCGTGCTCCGCCGGCGGCAGCAGCAGGAATCCGAGGGAAAAGCCGAACAGGATCGCGGGCGGGAGCATGGAGCGGGGGCTGCGGGAGCTCGGAGCGGGGGTGCCGGAGCTCGGCCGGCCCTCAGCACCCGGCGGTGGTGCGGAGAGCGGGCCGCCAGCTGCGGCGTGACAGCGACGGGCATTGTCCTGGCGGGGACAGCCCGCTCCCGTGCCAGTCCGCTTCAGCTGTGCTCGTCCAGCTCCGAGCGTGTGCGAATTGTTTGTTTACTCGGGATTTTTCTTCATGGAGGAGAGAAGGGTGGGAGAGGCAGGAAGAGGTCAGCCGTGTTTCCTTCCCCATGGAGAACGGGACAGATTGATCCCGAAGGAGGACGGACGAGTACAGCGGAACAAACAGTCTGGAGTCGCCTCGTTCAGCCTTTTAGGGAAAAACGGACCATCAAAACTGTCCATTTTTCTGGACACTCCCAAGGAGTTGACTGGAAGGAGAACCTCCAGAGTAACTTCAGTATTTTCAGGGAGCTTCCCTGAAAAAACATCAAACAAACCCAACCAAACAAAAAACTCCACCAGCACCAAAAAATTAACTTTTATGAACCACTGCACTCACTAGAAAATAGAAATATGTACAACACAGAAAATGTCTCCTACCTCTCCAGATAGTGAACTGGCTTGCAGCTGATAGAGGAAGGAATCTTTGAGGTGTGGGTGATCCTCAAGTTATATGGCTTTCTGGTGTTTCCCTTAAATTTTGGTTAGTGGTCTTAGAGCCTTTAGGGTTGATGTCAGTGTGGTATGCAAGCAAAAAAACGTGGAGTGCCTTTTTTCAAAGGAAAGTATTAATCTCCAAGAGAGAATTCATGCAAAGAAAACGATACTATCTTAGGTAGCAAGATGATCAAAATAAAATTGTACCCATTGCTTAATTCATTGGTGTAAATATATTTTTATTGCTGGTTTACTGGCAGCTATGTAGTCTTTTTTTTTCTTGCTTCTGCAAGATTTACAAAGGAGTTTCCATGTAAAAGTGAGTCTGAAAGAAGTTTTACGGGTCCTGTAATATTTGTGTTTTTCAGAGTGCCTGATCTTTGTTCATTTTGAAAGGAGCAGCTAGGTATTTTCTTTGTAATTGTTACCTCTGCAAATTCAGCTTCGACTTTCAGAATCAAGCTGAGTTCTTTGACACTACACTGAGAAAGAGGAAGTTGACGTGCCAATCTTGCAGTTTTCTTAGAATATATTTAATCTAATTTGCATGGGAAGTTCCACCTGAATTAAGACAATTAATGAATACACTTGCTTAAAATAGCATT